>NC_056739.1:446224223-446341723 GCF_019279795.1 Protopterus annectens
CAGATCTCTAAAATTTCTCTTTCCTTTTAGTAATAAGGAAAATCTCTGATTTCAGTCTATTTTTCAGTATCTTTAACAAAATCAATGTTTGTGTATAATTTCCTGTCTGTCCTTTAGTCTTATATAACATCTATGTAAATTTTCATTCCTGCATATGTAAACTGTATTCTCTTGTTGTAACAATACTTTGAATCTTGCAATTTAAATATGTACTTCTATTGTGTATTGGAGCTTTTCTCCTCGGGCCTCTACTGAAAACGGATATGTATCCAGATAGACCAGCCCGGTTAACAAATGTAAAATAAATAAAATAAATACTCAGACATTGACCAAATATGAAAGCTGAACCCCAGAGCCTAAAGCTGTAAGACAGAAATCTTACTATTGACACGCTATGCTGCCATGGTTTATAGAGTATTTGCTGTTACACAGTGTGTGGCACTCTGTCCATTGACCTGCTATGTTCCCACCAAGGAATAACCACTGTCTCATATTAACATTCTGCATAATTTAAATAAATAAATAAATAAAAAAGAACAATATTAAAAGTACTTCATAGCGCACTCCTCCCCCACCCAAATAAGCAGTCTTTTCTGAATCACTGCAGATAATCTGCACCTTAAATAGTTTCTATCACATATTCGTGTTAACTTTTTTTTTTTTTTTTTTGCTGTATTAACTGCTGCAGGACAGTGTTGATTATTTACTGACTTTTTATGCCCTCTGTCATTAAGCTGAAACAACTGGGCATACTGGAAATCATGGGGCTAAGGCTCAGATCATAATACAACTTAATTGTACTAAAGGACGTGGAGACATTTGTAATGCAACAGTCCAGCAGCTGAAACAGTGGGGGCAAAAGAGTGTGAGGTGGGCAACAGTGATATACCAATATGAAAAATAGGCAAGTAACAACTACAGTTAGTGAGCAGATAATTAAGGGCAACTGAGGAGAATACAAGGGAAATAACAAAGAAGATACACAGACTGTTAACCAGAGTGTGAACCTGTGACAGCCTAGGAGAAGTGGACGAGACATCTCCCCATAAATGTATAGAAAAATGGAAGGTAGAGACACTGAGATCAAGCAGCACAGTTTCCCCTTTCTATGCCCTCAGTAAGTGAACAAATATTTTAAACACACACCCACACACACACACACACACACACACACACACACACACACACACACACACACACACACAAATATATACAGGCTCATACACAAAATTTTGTCATGCACTGCAATATAAATAGCAGTGTTACCTCTATCCACTCTCTGTAGGATATTAATGGATCAAGGTATTGAACCCTACCTGTCCACCAACCCCTAAGACTTAAAAATAGGTAAAAAAAAAATCATGTTACATTACAGATGCATTCTCTAGAAATATTGCTGGAAAGAAAAGAAGCAGCAGTTAGAACAACAAGCCTTCCTACCTTGTGCAGTCATAGGGTAATGTTGCTGGAAGCCTGAATCTGACATCTTGTTTGGATTTGCTCGCAAAACCCTGTAATGGCAGAGAAAAACTAAAGGTAAGACTTCAGTTTCATTTCTTTGTAAAAACAGAAGCTAAGATTTCAGTTTCATTTCTTTGTATGAGTCACATAATAAATTCACCAGTGCAGGAATGAATGACAAGTAGCCTGAAGTAATGTTTGCAAAAAACAAAAAAACAAAAAAAAAAAAAACCAAAAAAAAAAAAAAAAAAAAAAAAAAAAAAGCTTGTCATTTCTAATTCAGAATATTATCTGGGAAACCTGTTTTCTGAAAATGTTTAGAATGTCATAATGACAAATAAATGCTAGGTCATTTGAATTGCTTTGATAATGTATTTTTTTCTTCTGTTGACATTTTGAATATTAGTTCTGCCTAGGTCAGATACCGAGTGTCTTCTTAGAAATAGAGAAGAGGGAAAGGTAGAGTTTTATGTTTTCTTTACACACTTTCTCCCTTTTGTCACATTCCACTTCAGTAAAGAAACAGTACACCAACATGAACCTTTGATGATCTTTTATTGATTTTATAAACAACATAACTTATTGCATCATAACTTTATTCTTTATTGCATTTTTTCAATTTGTTTTTAATCACAAGAAAAGCTTATTTTAAACCATTCATCAGGGAAGCATACCTGCACTCAAACTGCTCTGATAAACAGCATCCTCATCCTGTTCACTTATTCTTAAACATCAAGCAACGTCCAACTGCTCACTTTCAACCCAAAATCCTTACACCCATCCAAACACCACAGGGGAAGCAGCATCCAAACACTCACTTTAACCTCCACACTTCCTTACACCAAACCAAGCACCAGAGGGGGAACGGAAGAGGGACAAGCCTGCCACTCTTCTCCACCTATGCACCCCTCAACTTTAGAAATTAAACATCCCTACTCCAAGAAAAAGAGGGAGGGATGGGTGGGTAACAAAATCACGCCAAATGTGCTCACTAAACCAAATGCCCACACATAAACTACTCTAAGCCCCACACTGCAACTGCCTCACTTCCTCCCTACTTCCTTCAAAAATGAACCCTTCTCTTCCCAAATTACAAAGTAGATTTATTCTTAATTTAGGCACACTTGCTCCTATGGGTTTGAATTTGGATATTAGCTTAAATTTATAAGTAGATTTTGTTATTTAAAGTGTTATTTATTCTTGTAAATATTTTTAATGGATGATTTGACACCTGGTTTCTTTAAATGAAAATTACTTTGTATTTAACTGATTGATTGATTAACTAAGTTTGGTATCAATTATACTGCTGAGTGTTTATGAAATTATTCCTTTGAAGGCTTTTTGAGCTGAGGTACCAGAACAGATTAAAGTTCCAGCAGTTCTACAGCTCTGAGTGTGTTTTCTTCTGTGGTTATTGGTAGCTTTTCCTGAAATTCTGTGTACTCAAATGGATGGTAATGCTTTCCTTTTGGCCAACTTACTGAGAGAAAGAGAGGAAAACCTGGCCAATTTTGATCCATGGTCATCTATCGAGAATGATGGCTATGATAAAAGGTATGAGGAGTTTAAAAGACTGATGATTAAGGAAGTGACTTTATACTATGATTCACATCTTCTTGAGAAATATGTAAGTCTTTCCATAACCCCGAGGGGACTGAGGGTTGATAAATTGCCCGCATTTGATTTTGGGGATGATGAAAGTGATCTTTTAGAGGAATGGAAAGCTATTTCTTTACAATGTACTTTGTACTGGCTGAAAGTGCTCATTAAATGGAATATGAAAATACATGGTATGATCCAACAAAAATTTTTGTATTGCAGGAGGCTTTACTTAAAGACACATCCTCTAATATTTTTTCTTCTAAAATGAAGGAAATTTAAAGTAAATTAGTAAAGGTGGAAAGTGAGGTGATTGAACGGAAAAAGAAGAAACTTAATCGTGATATGAACGATTACAATAAAAATTGTATCTTTTTGTGGCAAAGGAAATCCAGAAATGGCAGATTCCAAGAAAGAAATGTGGAAATGAGATCTCGTAGTGTACGTGATTCTTCCATTTCATCCCTGGAAACGATTGCGAGCAAAAAGAGTGTTTCTTTTGAAAGTGTGGATTTAGTTGATGAGACGGAGAAATGTACTGAGAAAGAACAATAGCCAAAAGGTAATTTTCAATCCAATAAAAGAAGTGGTGGTAAAATGAAGGGTCAGAATAGATGGTACTGATTTTCCTTCCAGATGTTTTCAAGAAACTGTCATAATGTTTCATTGAGACTGACTGTAAATGTTGATGTTGGCAATGATTTGAGGATTATTAACCTTAGGGACTTGAATGTTGCTTTTTTTATGAAAAAGGTGTTAACAAAAGGTAGCAAATTTGTAGCTACTAGGTTTCCAGCTCTTGCAGCTCTTGCTGATATATTGCTGGATGCCAAACGGTTTTGTTGAAAATTGCATCTGAAAGTATTTTTCATCTTCAAGCATAAATTAATAATGTCTCTGATGTTAGTAGTTTGGATGACTCTTTGTTAGATTTATCCATTTATGAACATGAATTTTTTGAAATGATTCGTTGTGATAGTTTAGACGAATGTGTGTGCAACAGATGAATGTTTCAACACAGGATACGGCAAACTGTCCTTACCTAATTTGCCCAGTTCTAGTAAATTTAACCCTCCTAAGAAGTTGTTGGTACTTGTTACTTTTAATAATGCATTATGTCAGAAAATTGAACAGGTATATTTTGAAGACCCGTGGTGGTGGTACTGCGTTAGCGTTGTCGCCTCACAATAAGACGCTGTCCGGTTCGATTCTCAGCTAGAGCGTCTTCTGCATAGAGACATGCATGAATGGGCATACCTTCATTGAAGGTTGTGCAGCAGGGCTGGTAACTTGGCACGTAAAAATCAACTACCAATCATTAGCAGACCAGAGTTCTGCTGTGGCGACCCCCAACCGGGAAAAGCCGAAAGACACACACACACACACACACACACACACACGAAGCTGCCTAAAGTTTATAATTTAGAAAAACATAAGTAGTTGACTTTGAAACAACTGTATAATATTACTGACAAGTATATGTTCTCTTTAGCAGATAAAGGGGGTAATTGGCTCATTATATGGAAATTACAATATCAAAGGATGGTCCTTGAGTTATTGTCTAATGAAAAGTTATATTTAAGTTATTTCAAAACCTCTTGACAGATTTTAATGAAGCTGTATTGGAATTGTTAGAAAGGGGTGAGGGACTAGGATTTTTGTCTTCTAAGGATGTAAAAAAACTTTATGTATACCCTTCCCTAACGACCCTTTCTTCTATGCTCTTCCGAAAATTCATAAAAATTTGACTGAACCCCCTGGAAGACCCATTGTTTTGAGTTGTGGGTCTTTTTTAGAACATGTTGGTATACTGTAAGATAGTCTTTTGAAAAAATATTTGGACAGAATTCCTTCCCATATTTGGAATACGAATGACTTGTGTAATATTGTGAAGGAAATAGAGTGGAAAGATTTTTATTTGGCAGCTGTTGACATCAAGGCCTTATATACTAGTATTAATACAATGGGCCCTGGAAGTTGTTGGGAAAATATTAGGTTAGGACCTCTTACTACATTTCTGATACAATTGTTTGAATTTGTGCTAACACATAATTACTTTATTTTTGAGAAAAAGTATTTTTTGCAGGAGGAAGGCATGGCTAATTTTGCCCCCACATATGCTGTTCTTTTCATGTCTCACTTTGAGAATTTATACATGCACACTCTAGATTTTTTTTGTTAAATCTGTCATCATTTATCAGCAATACATTGACGTCTTAATTTTTATTTGTAGATGTGAGACTGGTGAATTTGGAAAGTATGTGGATGTATTGAAGCAAAATTCTTGTGCTTTGGAATTTACCTTTTTTACTTTTAATATTAACAAAAGTGTGATTCAATACTTAGATATAGAACTATATATAGATACTCACAAGAAAATCCAGTTTATACACTACAGGAAGGAAATGGCCATTAATAATTTTTTGCATGTTAGAAGTGCCCAGCCACCCCATTTGCTTGAAGCTTTATCTTTTGGAGAATTCAAACATATTTTTGAGCATACCTCTGAAAACCATTTACTTGAGCAGGAATTCTTACAGATTAAGGAAAGACTCCATGCTCAAGGTTATTCTGAGGCCTCTCTGTAAAATAACAGTGTATGTTTGAAGGAATAAAGGGCAGAGGTTCAGTTGCATTCTAACCACCATCATACTTAATAGGCCTGCATTAGCACTGGGCAATGGTAATAATACCCATTTATCAACCAGGTAGGCTTTCTGGGTGCAAGGTTTCTTTTTAGGTATCAACCTTCAAGCAATGTTTGGTTCAATGATTTCTCAAGGTCACAAAGTATGCAAATGAGGGAGGAGTGACTCAAACCCTTTACCACAAGAAGTACAGCCCACAGCCTTACCCCTCTGCTATAACTCTTGGTATACAGGTACTTCTTCTAGAGATCCAGTGGTGGAGATCATAGACTCTACACACTAACCAGTTAACACAGAGATGTTCATTCAGAGGTAAATCTGATTATTCCTGCAAGGTGTCATTTTTTTTTCCAGTGGGAAGGCTTCCCAGTGAGAACAAATATCCAAAACTGAAGTCAAATGATCAAAATAAATTTTAATGACTGCTTTGAACTTTCACATTCCCATCTAAAACCCATAAGGGAAAATAAGAAAATGGGCACTTTGTAAAGGAAAACAATAAACGTTTCAAAACTGTCCCTTTAATTGGACTGAACTTTCAAAATGGTTTGTGATGTCCACTATTTTCTGTGAAAGTATTAAGGACCTACAATGCTCGGTTTTATATTTAGTTTTTTTGCTGTATGGGTTTTGTTTATTAGTCAGAGATACAATTTCTTTATAGTTTAGTTTGCAGTGACAGTGGGTCACCAGACCAAACATTCATCTTTGATCCTCGGAATCATGAAGTTGTAGATGCTAGCCCCACACTCACTGCTGTCATGTAGCATGCTCTATACCTAATGTACTGTCCTTTGAATGAAATGTCAATGTGTGGTCACATTTGTATTCTGCCCTCATTAAACCAATATATCATAGATTACATTATCTATTCTGTTAACCCAGTCCATAGCATCGAGTGTTGTATGCCCTCAGTTGTATTGGGTGTGAGTACAGGCCTGTATCATCACATATAAATTGATAGCAGCAGATGGAGATATTGTAATGTATTGATTTATAGAGCCTGCAAATTAGATTTATCACAAAAAGGTATGTTTACCCATGTAGCCACAATGTAAATATACAACAGTAGACACAGCACAGAAGTAATTTTACTTCCACATCAGAGTAGTTAAGAAACATGCAAAACGTGTTCTGAAGAATAAGTTGAAATGGTCAGTGGCCCAGCTTTTAAAAAGTGAAGATCAAAAGGACTCTTGTGTAGAGTTCTGAAAAAGGATAAGTTAATAGCCACCTTGTACGCAGTCAACATTTAGTTGACTGGACTTGGAAACAGCCTGGAAGTGGGTGTAAATATGCAGCATGCAGCAAAAGGGCCTCCCAGTATATCCCCAGTTAATCTCCAAATTCAACTACAAAGACTGCAGATGGAGAATATCTGGAAAGTGAAGCATCAGACAGAATGAGAGCATGAATCTGTAGAAGAAGAAAGAAAACATCATCATGTACTTCTCATGTGCAGGAGCAGGAGGTGTGCCTCTATAAACAAATGTCTATTCACTTCTTGTCAAATGTAAGGAATGAAACCCAGCCCTAGAAAGCCAAGGTCAGTACTAAATTATTTCCACAGTACAAACAGAAGATGACTTTGATGGTGCTTAAGGCATGCAAACAATTGTGTAATGAGCATCATGTAGACCAGCAAAGCTGTAAATGCTTTAAATAAAATGTCTAACTCTGGTTGCCTGGACTATTATAATATTAAGAATGTTGTTTCTGAATGTTTTAAGCTCATGGCAGAGGCTTATAAAAACTATTTAGGAAACACAAAAAAAAGGAGAAAAAAATGTGTTTTCATTGTACTGTCAAGTAGATGTCATTACTGTTTAAAATGTTGTTAAAACCTTACACTAAGGAACCAAGCAGTCTTTTCCTTGACTGACGATACAAGAACCTAACCAACACTCCATAAATGTACCTCAGATCAAGAAATAGGTAGAAAGGGTGATAGCTACCTATTAAGCAGGACTCAACTGCATAGGAAGTGGGACCTGGTACTAAACACGTATAAAGGAACATAAGGAGGCAGTCTAACCCATCACAACAGACTCCCTAGACAAAAGATGAATCCACTGGGCCTGGCAGACACCAAAGACCTTTAAGTTAAATGTTTTCAGTGTAACCAAGGGAGGCATGTATAGTCCAAATGTTCACAGGTGCTGACCACATGAGAGGGCTAATAGAGGTGGCACTGTGCAAGGGGTGGGTGGTGGGCTGCCTTAAAACTGCAGCTGCAATAGATTATCACAGGTACCTGACAAAAGAAGCAGTTTGCTAAGAGGGTTACCACATCAAACATACAAATTGTTAACAATGTACTTGTTAAAGAGCAACTTACACAAATAGTTCACTTTTTATTACATTTGATAATTGGGTAGGTGGGCTAGTCCTCAGACCCTTTTTAGCCAAGACCAGGGTCCACAATGCAACAGCTTTAGTGGCAGTGAAAAGCAGAACAATAGAACACACAGAAACATATTCAAGAACTTTTAAGATTGTAAACAAATGCCAATTAAAATAATTTACAAACACATACTAATTAGAACAAGTAGTGACATACATACAGATATGTAGATTTTCACATTGTCAAAATTTTGTATGCAAGATGAAAGTACAGTACAGACTGTACAAATAAACCATGAACTATACTGGCCATGATATCTGCAATATTTACATGCAGGTATATGTTTTGTACTTTATTTAGAGTCAGTGAAAAACACCATTTCAGGTTCCTTTGGCCTGAGTTCATTTAACTCGGAGCAGGAGCCTTCAGACAAGCATGTGGTAGGGTTCAGTTGGGTTTGGAAAAGGTCAGGGATATAGTCAAATGACAACATTTATGAAATAAAAGTAAACATTTTAGCAGTGATATATGATTGTAGAAAATCATCCATGGAGCCAAGTATGTGTGTTAGGCAGGAAAGGGAGAGTCAGCCAGTGCTCTCACCATTAATTGAGGTTGGTGTTGTTGCTACTTTAAGGGAACGAGTCACTAAGTAGCAGTAAACATCAATCTGAGTCTGAGATGTGCAAAAGTATTGGAGTTCCTCTGGAAGGGCTATTTCAGGGGAAGAGTTGGTTGATAGCAGCCCTTTTAAATTTCAATCAATACAGTTAAAAAATATGATACGCTTCCCTTGTAAAGTGAACTGGAAAGAATTAAACAATCTGGTTAAAAACAGCACATCAGTAAGATTCTACCTAGGTTCATGGGTTCATAGGAAGTTGCTTGGCTAATGGCCCTAGAGCCCTTAGAAGCCTAGCTATATTTATCCTGAGTTGCCCAATTGTCAGTGGTTGGGTGAGTGAAATTCTCAGGTAAGAGCCTATGATAGTTAATACTTACATGCTCTGTCCAAGGATGGACATGGGTGCCACCCAAGGAGTGAATTTGTGGTCACCCATCCATCAATTTAGGTTGCATTTGAAGAGGAACTAATGACCAAATAAACTTGGCAAGGCAGAAGCACAAACAAAACTAGTAACCACAAAAAATGCCTCTGTTATGTTACCCAAAGACATCACAGAACACTCAGAGGAAAAAGTAAATCAAAAATGTGTTACAGTCATTAAGCGCTTTTGTCTTAAAATAAGACTTCTTCAGAATAACAGATACATTTCTAAAAGCAGTATTTATACAGACTCCAAAGTAGTTCATTAAAGAAGAATGTTTACATCACTTCCTGTTACTTTCTTGCTAAAAAACTTAAAGCGACAGATCACTGTTTTCTATTGTATTAGATACAATTTACCACATGTGAGTTAAAAAACAGTTTAAGAATCGTACCTTATCCAAAATAGTCAAGGATTTTATATTAAATTTTATACATATATATATAAATATACAAATATATATACCCTTGCATATTTTTTTAGAAAAGTCCATTCTCCTAAAAACTATCAAATGAGAAGCCTATAACAAAACTAGAATCACAGTAAATCACAGCATCATCCCTTGACTCACTCTTATAGCTTTGCTGCTCTCATTTTTAGAACCAAAGCTACAGAGATCTGGTCATTCAGACTTGGTGGAACATTGGTATTATGTTGCAACTGTAAAACCAGTTCCCAATAATCCAATAATGTCTCTCATTGCCCCCACGGGGGTTAGGATCTACTTTTCTAATACCCAAAATAAAAATCTACTCTGAGCACACCTAACTGAATGTCTGTAGAGGGCATTAGTTTCACTTTGTTTTCCTGACCTTGTACACTCTATTTTTGAGAGCACTTTCAGTGTTCCCCACATAATAAGAGAAGCACACTGAGCAAAAAGCTAAATACACAACCCTCTTGGTGGAATAATTGAAATACCTATTCCCCCTGAAAGTTTTCCTTATACTGGGGAGAAATAGTTCTCCACAATGTGCCACATGTGTGCACTGGTGGCACATATCACATTTGTATTTGCCTTTTAGAACATGGTCAGTGAATACTTTCTCATCTGTCCCTTTTTCAATATGATTTTTAATATTAAGACCTCTTTTATAGGTGTATAGGGTCAGTTTGGAAAACAATGGTAAACCATTAGGCATTTTAGAAAACAGGTCCCAATATTTAGTGACAATTTTCTGAATATTGAGCATGTTGTTGTTGTATTTCAGGATAAGGGAGCTATTATAGCTGGTTTCAGCCTTCGCCCCAACCACCTCATCCTTGGACCCGGGGCACTCTGCAATGATCCAAATTGGATCTATTACCACCCAAAAGAGAAACAAAAAATTGTACCCTACCCTTTTAACACTTCACTCTTTTGGTCTTTGATCAAGGGTCTGGGGTATCTCCATTTTAGGAAAAGTTCTTCAGTATAATCCAGTTCCCTTAGCAAACCATTGTAGCCAGATGTCATACAAGCTGCCCTCACCATCTGCCCCTTGACTATGTTCTTCATCTGATGGGTCAGATGGTCACTATTGTAATACAAATAAGAATTATAAAAATTATCTTTTCTGTAAAAGATTATTTTTATATTATAATAGTGACCATCCAACCAAAGGGCAAAATAACTTGTCAGGTGGAGTTTGAGATTACAGTCATAGCATATTATAACACAGCACCCAATAATGCAAGTGCAGAGGGTCTGTCAAGATAGGGTATGGGGTAGCATAACATAAAATGCATATGTAACCCCTTGGGTTCATTTCTTGGTAGCATCTCAAACAAGGAACCCGATTTCAAAAGACTTGCTCTCAGTGTAAGTGACCACTGAGAGTGGGTGTTTGGAATCTGGTCCCCATAATAAACCTGTTTATAGCTAGGTCTTACACTGAAGTCACTGACACTGAGAGCAGGTCTTTCAGAAACAGGGCATACTTACACTGAAAACAACTATTTTGGAATCTGGGGATTTTTATTCATAAAACTTTGTTTAATTTTAAGAAATTACTTGAAGAAAATAAGCATACAAAGGATGGCAAGCCCACAGTAGATTCAAAAATATGTAAACAATGTCCCTGGATTTTGAAGGGGAAAGTACGATTTTAAATAATAACTTAAAGTCCAAAGTCAGTTTTAAGAATGGAAATTGTGACAAAACAGGTATTATTTACATGGCTAAATGCTTTGAGCATGATGGGTTCTATATAGGCAAAACAGAGAGGGCATTGAGAAAAAGGATATAGTAGCATAATTATGACATTAGCAAAAGGAATGTCAACAACGCCCTGGGTAGACACTCAGGAACTTGTAGTAATAGTAACAGATTTTTATTTGGAATTATTGAAATTGTTGAAAGGAACCCGGGGCGGGTGAGGGAGGGGACTAACAACATTTCCTTGAGTATAAAGGAGTAATTTGGCAACTTAGGTTAAATGCAGTTAGCCAACTGATCTGAATGACAGCACTGTTTTGTAATCAGCACTGAAGCTTAGAGCTCTAAAAATATGAATCTGGTTTTGAATTATTTGAATACAAGTATTTTTATATGTGTGTATGTCTTTTAACAATGCTTTTGGAATTTTAAGATCATGCATAGCCCTGTATTTTTTCTTCTTAAGTAATTTTAAGAAAGTTGAATTGCAAGCTAGTTTTT
The DNA here is from genome assembly GCF_019279795.1 of Protopterus annectens. Lineage (NCBI taxonomy): Eukaryota > Metazoa > Chordata > Ceratodontiformes > Protopteridae > Protopterus > Protopterus annectens. The sequence goes on from NC_056739.1 coordinate 446,235,963, forward strand.
ATTTTTATTTATATTTGTTTACATTTTCACATTTTCAAATTTTTACTACTATGTTTAAAACATTTCAATGTTTTTAATTTTTTTTTCAAGGAATTTTAACATTTTATAAGTCACATGAGTCATGTTTGAAGCTCTTCTGTAATTATAGGGAAGCATAGAGATTCATCACCCAAAGACTCCCTATGCTGTGGAATAAAATCCCGGTATATGTGAGGCAGAGCACCTCGCTGGCCTTGTTCAAGAGAAATCTTGACCAATGGATGGGAGATCGCAAATATACCCCAGGGATTACCTCAGTGTCACTGCTCGACAGAGGCACAGCAAAATAATGGGTATAGTTCCCCATACTAAAGGGGTGGCGTAAGCCACAAAACTATGGGCTAGGCTTGTAAATGCCCTCGGGCAGATAGCCTAGTATGAACCTATGAACCTATGAACCTATAAATAGTGTGTCCCTTCAAAATTTTAATGACTAATTTTGTTTATAAGTTCTCACTAATTAATGCAGTGAAGATATAAAGGTAGGGGAAACGGGATACTTGTCATTCTGATGAAGTCTCCCAAGGTAGATGAAAAGGCTTAATCCTGGTTATTTATTTTTTTATTTTTAAATAGTTAAATAAATACTGTGAATACTTTATAGTTTGAACTTTTCATGCTGTTTGCTCCTTCATCCACTCATTTGAAAGTTTTAGTATTTTGGAATCTGGCCCGAGTATGGCAGATTCTGCAAAACTTGTCATTGCTTCTCATAAAAACATGCAGGAAAAATGGGAAATGTAAAAATGCTGGACTAAGCTAAAGCAAGTGAGCTTATTTGTCAGAAGAAAAAAAATGAAAGAAATGTAAACAATGTAATTATCACCCCAGTAAAATATTTATTAAATCATAGATTTGTAGATTGTAGCTAGGCTAACAACTTGGGGGACCTTTCAAAGCCTAGCCAAGTTTTCCTATAAGAATAGTGACATCCTGTATCCAAATGGGACATTGAGGTGCAGACATTTATAAGCTACAGTACCTCTGTCCAGAAGGGATATGGGTTCACAACTTTCTGCACCAAAGGTAAATGTGCTGTCTGTAGAGCCACTAAAACTACATTCCAGCAGAATTGCAAAGAAATGTGCGAAGCTGCACCGTAATCTATCTGTAGTTATCAATGTTTTTCCTTTTTTTTTTTCTAACATAGAGATGCAGTAATCCTACAAACTGAAACTGCTCCTGTCCAAATGTATGTTATCATAAGTGGACTGCAGCTTCATACACAGTAATGTGCAAAGAAGAAGCTTTCATTTAAAATCAAAAACAAAAAGGAAATACAGATCTTGGGGCTATTGTTAAATACGAAAGCAATTGTGGAGGTCGGTAGTTAATCTTTACCTGCTAAAGTGCACAGATTACATTGTGGACTGAGATAGCATATCCTGGATCCACTGCTTTAAGGTCACAGTGACTATATCTGCTTTCAAAAAGTCAGGGTAAAACAGAATACTGGAAATCTTTTAGTTGGTGGTTAATAGCAAGAGCAAAAAAAGCTGTATGCATTGTTTTTTTTTTTTTTACTTCAATGTGTTAGTTTAAATCTTTTTTTTTTTTTTTTTATTTTTCCCTGTGCAAATACTTTTAGTTTAGAGGTAGTGCAAAGGACTAATACACTGCATATGACTGCTGAAGGTACAGTGAATGAATCTTTCACCACTGTCCCTCATGGACTGGAGAAATCTGTATATGTCCCAACAAACCCTTGATCAGCCCATAGCTGGGTTATTTATATGCAGAATAGAACAGCTAAAGCTACTATGGGAATGGAAAGGAAGGCTTCTAAATATACTCACAGACCAATAGCCTAGTAAGTACTTACGAACACACAAACCTATGAACCTTTTCTGTATAGTTAATCTTGCAAAGCGTACTGCTTATTTATTTCAAGTAGACAATGTATTATTCTGATTCCACACCTTCTGCCTTATGATTTATTTATTAATACAGTATATAACAGTAATAAATGAACCTGTTTGCACTGGTTTCTCAAACAGTGTCAGTTTTATCCATAGCTAACATAGAAGTATATTGTGGCTGTATTATTTTAACAGTGAAAAGCAGCTGTGTTATTGGTATGCTAGATTGGTCTAACAGATGGCAATATATATATGTATAGTATTGGCCATACTCTTGAAGTCCTGATGACAGTCTCATATGGTCTTTGTCATCTGTCTCACCATAGTGCATCCAGTTTCTCTTACACCTTTTCCTTCTTTAGCCTGGTGGTCTTTCCGCTCCTTTCTTTATATTGCAGTAATTGCCTCACAGCGTGGCATCCTCCTCTACTTATCTGTTCTAGAAACTAAGGAAAAGTATTCCTTCATTACTTCAGTTTGTTCTCTACTTTCAGTGATCTCCTGCCTATCAGTTTTCTTCTTGGTGTTTTATGATTAAAAATAATATTTCATATTTCAACAACATTTTCTTATCCCACTCCCTGAATCAGTAACTGAACTGACCAAACTTTTCTTTTCAGCTTTGGTTTGTTGGTCATGGTATCAGCTCTGAAAGTGATGTAGCTTTGACAAAACCCCAATAAAGTACTGATATCACTTTGGTGATGTCCATTGTGAGATATTTTATTTATTTATTTACATTTGTTTACCGGGTAATGTCTGACTGGGCCAGGAGCCCTTTTTCAGTGGAGACCCAGGGAGAAAAGCTTCACAATTATTGACAATTAATGACAGTAGAGAAGTTATACAAAGATTAAGATAGATAGTTAATACAAAAGGGTTATGCACTAACATGTTTCAGCACAGCAGAAAAAAAAGTTGAAACAAAAATGATTTACAGTGTCATGCAACAGTATAAAATAAACTACACAGTATCACATTGCACTTTCTCACTTTTTTGTAGTAAACTTACGGCAAAAGAAAGAAGAGAAAACGTTGCTAGATGTCAACTTGACAGAAAAGGGGATAATGTAAAAGTGTGGTATCACTATATGTGGATATCCTTCCAGCTTGGTAACTATGCTGATCATTCTCCACTAAGAGACAGACATGATTGTTTTCATCCCTACCAATCTCCCCATTACCATTTGATACCTCTAGTGTTTGAAACTTCCATAACCTGTACTCTCTTCTACTGTTACTGGGTTCTACCACAACTAGTACAGCTTTCTGCTATTCCTGGGTTTTGCCTCCCTATCTTCATCACTGCTGTTTGACATCTATCTGTACCCTGATTCCCTTTGTTACTTCCCCTACCTGCCCCCAGAATTATGCTGCTACTCCACTTCTTGTCTACATGTTCCCTGTAACTTCCCTTCTATCTTTTTCTTGGCTAAGTCCCTTCTCATCTCCCTTCTGTCTGGTTCTATCCTCCTTTTCTAGTGATGCAAACTGTATTTGTTCCCCTCTCGTTCTGCCTCCCCTTCATCACTTATCTGTTTTAATTGTGCTAGTCAAGGATCCTTTTTCACAGACAGCTTCCTCCTTCCCACCTTCATCATCCTTCTCTCATTCCATTCCTCTTTCCTTTCCCCTTTTCCCTTACCTGTCACTTTATATTACATGACATTATCTTGACAGTGGAAGGAGACAATGAACCTTTCTAATCTGCCTACCTTTTATCTCTCCCCTTCACATCTTTCCATTTTTACATGGCTTCTTTAATGTTCTTGTACATTCACTGCTCACAAACCATTCTGGTAGTTCATTAAATGGGTTCAAAGCCATCTCTGTGGAAATAAAACTTCTGAGAATTCAGAGAGTGGCTAGTCACTGCAATTTTCTACCTATGTCCCCTCCTCTTAACTCATTCTTCATGCTCAGGATGATCCATGTTATAGGATCATAGGAAGTTACAAGGCTATTGGACCTGAGGCCCTTACAAGTCTAGCCAAGAGTTTAGCCCATGTTCCAACAAGTCAGCACCCTATACCACTGTCCAGCAGGGACACAGGTGGAATCTCAGGGGTGTAATTTCTGTTCCCCATCCAGTTATCCAGGTTGTACTTAAAACAGGTTAATGAGGTACTCTGCTTTACATAGAGAGGGAGTCTATTACACAAAAGGGGGAGTCTCTGGGACACAAATCTGTCCCACCAACAAGTCCTATTGATGTCACAGGCCAGATTGAGGTCATTGGTGTGGGTTACTTGAGTAGAGCTTGACTTGCGGATATGCAGCAGTCTCATCAGGGGTGAATCTGAGATTGATTTGTAATGCCAGACAGAGGTCACCTCTGAAGAGTTTGTAGGAGATGATACACGATGTAGAAAACATAACAGCACCAAACGGAGACTTCAGATTGTAATTTCAACAGTTTCTATCAGAAGGGTTCTTCTTTTTATGCTCTTTACTTATACAAGTATTGTGGAATTTTAACTTAAAGTTTCAATTTGGTTTTTTGCATTTGCGGTGTTATGTTTTACACATCATGTATCCAGCACTGTTGAAATTACAATCTGAAGTTTCCGTTTGTTGCTGTGACGTTTTTGTACATCGTGTATCCTGCACTGTTGAAGCTACAGTCAAAAGTTTCAGCTTGATTTCATTACCTGTGGTGTAACCCTCTTCTGTTTTTATAATTGTTGTTGTTTGCTGAGCGTTCTATAGCGGAGGTCACTTCTCTTTTTGGATTTTGAGTTTGGAGGAGACTGAGTAGAGGAACAGGGCTTTTAGCCTATCTGTGTAGGGTAGATGTTTGAGGCTCTGTGGTCACTACAGCTGCTGCATGTGTTTTGTGAGGTACATATTGAAAGGGGCATTGTACTCAATAATGGGTCTTATAAGGGAAGAATACAAGAATGTTATGACCACCTAGTCCCTGGATGAGATACCCTTATTAATGAGTTGGGCCATGTAGAAAGCTTTCTGTATAATGGAGGTAATATGGTGGTCAAAAGTCAGTTTGCTATCAACCTGGGTGCCCAAGTCCCTTATGACTGATTGCGTGCTTAAAACCTTATTATCAATGTGATAATTTGTGGGGACTCCACTCTCCCCAAAAGGGATGATGATGCATTTTTTGGCATTCAGGTTAACGCCATGTTTCTGGCACCAGTCATTTGTTTGGGTGATACCCTCTTGGAGGATGTCCAAATCACTAAGGGAATTGATAACAGCACCCAGCTTGCAGCCATCTGCAAACCTGGTCACCCACAGACCACTAGAATTGGCCTGTACCTCCAAGAAGTGTATCCCAAACAGCAAAGGCCCAAAGGCCAATCCATGGGGTACACTGCTTGTTACGGGTCTACTACTTGAGGTGGCTTCCCCTATTTTGACTAGGTAGGTTCTATCAGTGAGCCAGTTTGCTATCCATCTGGTAACATATGGATTGATGCTTGTTGAGAGAGTTTATCTATTATACCACAGTGGGGAATAGTATCAAAGCCTTTGGCCAGGTCAAGGTAGGCAGTGTGCACCATCTTCCCCTCATCTATGGCCTTGGTGACTTTCTCCAAGAAGTCGACCAAATTTAACAGGTATGACCTCCCCTTGGCAAAACCAAACTGCATGGGATCAAATGTCAAAAGATTGCCAATGGCCTTGTTAATGAGGTCCATGCTAATCCCCTCCATGGCATTGCAGATCAGGCTAGTTAGGCTGATGGGTCTATCATTTCCTGGATCAGTGGACTCTCCACCTTTGGGCAAAGGGATGACAGTGGCTGTCCTCCACTCAGCTGGGTCAAAGCTGGTACTCAGACTTTGGTTGAATAGGGTGCCTAATGGTGCTGCAAGTTCCTGCCTGAGTTCACATAGGATGCAGCCTGGTATGTTATCAGGTTCCATGGAGGCTGTATTTTTTGCCTTTGAGAAGGCAGTGATGACTTGCACCCTAGAGATAAGGTGAGGGGTGCAGGTACTGGGGATGTGGTGTTTTACTGATGGAGGGGGACAGAGGAGTAAAGTTTTCACTAAACCTGTCTGCCAGCAGGTTGGCTATATCTACAGCATTTCTGTATGTGGTGTTCTTGACCACCAGTTCTGAGCAGATCTTGGTGCTTCCCTTGAGATTGCTGACATGTGAAGAAGGCATTATAATTGTTTTTAGTAGACATGGCCACTTTGGACTCGAAGTTTGCTTTGGAGGATTTCATAGTACTCTTATTTGCTTGTTCAAGCTAAGAAGAGATTGCTTCCAATTATGCACCTGCTCCTTCTTGGTCATGGACAACAATTGTTTTCCTTTTATTATAGAGTTTATTTATTGTAGATGTCCACCAGACAGGTTTACTCTTCCTTCAGGATGATGATTTCATCCTGTCTGTTATTCCTGATTCCATGCAGCTACATAAATGCTCATACAGTTCTTTGGTGTAGGTCTGGACATATGTGGCAGTTCCTATAGAAGGGGAGGAGGCTGTGAAGCTTTTTATACCTTCCCTCAGGAGGTTGTAATCAGCTTTGGAGAAGTTTTTTGTTTGACCCTAGCTAGGGGGGTTCAGGGGAGATAGTGACTTCGAACGTGACTGGTTTGTGGTCAGATCTTACCAGGGATGATAACACTGTAGGGATCCTGCAGTGGTTAATCATGTTGGTTAATACCAAGTACAAGATATTTTGACCTCTTGTGGGGGTTTCAACCAACTGGTCCAAGGCATTTGCATTGATGAAATCAAGGAATTTCTGGGCATTTGTGTGTTGGGGTGAACTTTTCTTCCAATCTATGATTGGATAGTTAAAGTCACCCAGGATCAGGGTAAAGGGTAGAATCTTGATAGATTCGAAGAGGTCCAGATAGGTGGAGTGGGTATCTTGAGTCAAAGTTGGGGGCCTATAGCTAGCTATGATTTGAATAGAGGTCTTGTCAATTATTAACTGCACCTTGTTTTGCTGCCCACAGTTTGGGGTCTGAATGAATGATAGGATGAGTAACCTGGTATGGCTGGGGTTTTGTCTGCAGCTTTGAACCAGGTTTATGTGACTGCACAAATGTCAGTTTCTTCCAGGGTTAAGAATGCTTGCAATGAGTACAGTTTCATGTTTAGACTCCTAGCATTTAGCAACATGACCTTTAATTTATGTTTTGATGAAATTTTCATGTTGGTAGTATTGAACTCATGGCATTGCCTAAAAAAGGCACTATGGGGGAGGCAAAAGCCTTTGCCAGGAGCCTGATACCCAAGGAAGACAGGTCATCTCTGTCAAAACATCGTGGTTTGTCAATCATGTCATCCCAGGCTGTCAGGTACTGGATCCCCTTGGAATGATACCAGAAAGTAGGCCAAATGTTAAAATCAATCATTTTCTGTTTGTATTGAGGCATCATTCTGTGTGATGGTAGAATGCTGTTTAAGGCTAGGAACATGCCTGCCTGGGACACATATTCTCCTGTTGAGAGACTTGAGTGCATTGGTGATATATCTGATTCTTGCTCCTGACAAACAACTAACCGTGACTTTCTCCTTATCCAGCCTGGTGAGGAGCACATCTGTGTGTCTCACAATGGAGTCTCCTATGGCTAATATGTTGGGTTTATGTTTAGGCCTTTGTGGCTGTGAGACACAGGTGTGTGGACTATGTATGGTGTGTGGTGTGGTGGGAGTGTAGTTTGCATGCGTGTATGCCTCAGAGGTCTCTTTTGTTTGGGTATGCTTTTGTTGAGGACCTCCACATATGTGGGGGTATGTTGTGTAGGTGTGGGTGGTGTTTGAGGTGTGGTGTTCATGTTGCCAACCTTCTCAGTTCCATGTATACTGGTTTGCAGGGGGGGAGAGCAATGACACTAGGTGCTTGATATAATTTCATCTCTCACAAATTGTGTTCCTAGGTGGTAGTAGTAGAGGGTTGTCCATGTACATGAGGCAGTTGCTACACTGTCTCAGGATGCCCATGTCAACCAGACTGGCAGGAGAAAATGTAGGAAATTGTTCATCCATATTTGTCAGGAAACTGAGGGTCAGAGGCCAGAAAGAGCTAAGAGGGTAAAAGGAGGAAGGTCTAAGAGTTGTACTACTACTTGATAACACAAGTGCTACTAATGGAAAATATGTAGCTGGAATACCTCAAAAAGGGTTAAAACCATACAACTGAAGGTCTGGATGCAGCAGACCTGTATCTAGACTATGCTACTCAATTTTAAGGTTAGGAATACAGTAAAAAACTCACAATTGAGCACATATTAATCACTTATAGTCAAAAGAATAGAACTCACAATATGAAAAAATGCAGTTAAACAGCAACAAAATGCAGCAAAATGCAATTAAACAGTAATGAATTGCAGTAGATAGCTATGAACTATAGTTAAAAAGGAGATTGCTTTAAAGCAGTAGCTCAGAATCACAACAGTAAAAGACAGCACAAAAAAAGCAGCAATTCAGTAGAATACTGTCATCAATTTAATGATGCTACCAACAAGCAGTAATAAATATGGTAAACTAAATGCAGTTGAACTCCTAAACACAAGCAGCAAAATGAAGTAGAAAGAGGTACATTTTTTTTAGATAATAAAGTAATTCAAAGTTGAGAAACTAAAGGGTGGGCCTTTACAAAGTTCTCACTATAAATAATAGAATGAGCTGATGTAATGTGACTGGAAAAGTGTCCAGTATCAACTTTATACTAGAGGCAGGCAACTCAAAACCACCAAGCTTTAAGACCACAACAGCAAATAGGTGAGTGGGTGGTATCTAAAAAACAGTTGCACAGATTAAACACATATGCAGTAAACTGTTGAAAATAAGCACTTATCTTTTTCTTTTTTTCAAAACACTTTTATTTTGTTTTTTATTAAAATGAACAATCAAAATATTTCAAGCATACAATATATACTGAATAAACAACTATTTACACTATATACAGTCATCCGTGACAGACATTGGCTTTATCCATGAATACTTAGCAATACTTATCTAATAAATCTTGCAGTTTTTGCCACGCTATTCTTTTGTGTGTTACATTAGATGTTCTATAACAAATGATTTACATTTTTTTTTTACATACAGGTTTTGCAAATGTAATAAACTCAGCAAACATAATATCTTGCTTTTGTTTCCAATTCAATGTCATAATCTTTCTAGCAATAGCTAAAATTGACCAGAGAACAGGTAACTGATGTTTGGGAATCACACTTCGGGTAGGCACATTAAATAATATCAGTGAATTAATGATTTGACAGTTGTCTGTCCATAAAGCTTTTGTGAAATGTCTAATATCACTCCAATAACGTGTGAGAGTTTTACATTTTATGAACATATGAACCCAGTTGGTTTCAAGAATTTCAACACATCTCCAACATTTATTTTCTTTACTTTTAGTTATGAGTTCAATTTTGTGTGGGATATAAAAGCTTCTATGAATAAATGTCCAGGTATATAATTTCCAGTATAATGATGATGAGGTGCTATTAACTGATTTTAGTAACTGTTTCTTGTTTTCATTTGACAGAGATTCTCCATTAATCTTCATTGAATAATTCCAAAAAACTAGGTCAAATGTGATCAGTTGATCTCATAAGATTTTATATATAGGTGATATGCTCAGTTTATGTTCAATGTTCATCGAATTACACAGTATGAATAACTGTAACAACCTTGGTATAGCCTCAGTTTCTAGATTTATTAATGCTCTCACTTTACCTTCAATAAATTGCCGTAATTATTGAAGACATAACCAATTATCTTGGCTAACATTAAATCTGGCTAAAAGGAAGTTCATTGATTGGATGTTCTTTTTATCCATAAATTGGTGCCAGAATTTAAAGTCATTCTCTTTAAAGTTTAACATTCTATTAATATTAAAGGAATCCAAACAATCTGGAGTATACATTATGGGAAATATAAGAAAAAGTGTTTGTTTTAAACTATAATTGTTATCTAGTATATGTTTAAAGATATAAAATATTTGATTTATATCATAGAAGTGACTAAATCTCTTATTATATAGAGAATACTCACCAAGTATCCAGTATATTTTGCTGATTCCGAATGATTCGTTAAATTGAGATTTAACATTTCTAGTGGCAATTATATGACTTTCATGTAGTTGTTTCCAACTAGATGTATATGTAGACTTTATCCAATATAATATGATGTCGATAATAACAGATTTTTAATATAATTCTATGTTAGGAAATCCAATTCCATTACTATTCCAGGCTCTTACATGCCATTTATATGCTATTTTTTGTTTTTTTGTGGAAACCAAAGAAATATAAGTAATAAGGAATCTATTTGTTTAAAGAATTTTTTAGGTGGGGTTAAAATCAGTGATTGTGTGTAAAATAAAATTTTGGGCAAAATAACCATTTTTATTAAACTGAGTCTGTCTTCCATAGTGAAAAACATTTTGTTCCATTTCCTGGTTAAATCACTGATTGTAGCTAATAGATTGGTATAATTTGATTTAATAGTCTCTTTCCACGTATTCTTTATACTGATCCCTAAATAGACTATTGTATCATTTTCCCAATTAAATGCATTATGCTTTAGTAGATTTCTATTTATTTTCTTATTGATTAATAATGTTTTGGTTTTATTTAGGTTACATTTTAGTCCTGAGATTTTCCCAAATTGATTCATAGCCTTTATAATATATTGTATAGAAATGTCTATATCACTAAATGTTAATAAAATATCATCCGCAAATAGCTGGATTTTTGGACAGTATTCCTCGCTTAAGTGAAATCCTTTTATGTTTGGGTCATTTCTAATATATGAAGCAAAATAGGGTGAGTAATAAAGGGGACATCAGACATCCTTGTCTAGTCCCTTTCTAAGTTCTTAATTGAGGGGACAAGCATGAACCAATTTTAACATATGCTTTTGATTCATTGTATGTTTTCAGTATTACGTTAGTAAAGTCTGGAGGGAAATTATACCTGTCAAATTTTTTTTGCAAATATGACCAACTAATGGAGTCAAATGCCTTGTCTATGTCCAAACTTATAACAGTTAATTGCTTCTTAGTTTTGTTCCCAGTGTCTATTAACGATAACAATTTAATAATATCATCACATACTTTCCTGTGTAAGATAAACCCTGTTTGGTCATAATGCGTTACATTAGGTAGTATATTCTTTAGTTTCTTAGCCATGATAGACATAAAAATTTATAATCAATGTTTAATAATGAAATAGGTCTATAGGATGTACATAATTTGGGATCCTTACCTTGTTTCAAAATAGGAAAGATTATGGAGTACTTCCAATAAGGGGGAATTGTTAACTCTTGTTTAGCCATGGAAAAAGTATTTAATAAGATCTTTATTATGTAATCTGGAAAAATCTTATATATTTCTGGGATTATCCCATCTAATCCTGAGGCTTTATTGTCCTTCAGATTTTTAATTTGTTCTTTTATTTCTGTTAATGTTATTATTTGTTTATTTAGCATATTGTTTTGTTGATTAAACAATTTAGTATTTATATTTTCCTTAAGAAATGTATCTGCTATATTGTCTGTCTCTAGAAGTGAGTGTATGTCATTAATTGAACTATAGTATATTTTAAATGCTTGCAATATACCTCTTACATCAGTTGTTCCTTTGACTGAATTATCACTTCTGTATTTGATTTCATTTATGTGATTTTTATTGATTTGCTTGGATCTAATAGCCGATTTATGTAAATGTCTAGGCTTTACAGAATAGGATTGTAATTTTAGTTTTTCTAAGTTTATAGCAACTTTGTGATTTAATATTTCTAAGTATTTTTGATTTAAGTTTGAAATTTCTGTATGTACTTTATCATTTGATTTTAAATTTAGTTTCTACTTGTCTATTTTGGTTTGTAGTTCTGAAAGTTCTTTATCTCATTCCTTTCTTTTTTGAAAGTACAAAGCTTTAATTCTGCCATATAAGTAAACTTTCAATGCATCCAACAATATGATGTTTGATACCTCTCCGTTACTGTTGATTTCTACAAATGTAGCTGAGCTTTTATTAATGAGACTTCTTATGGTGTTTTGCATTAATCTGATGAAGTGGATTGATTCTGTGATAGCGCTCACTCTGTTTGTTTTTACATTAAAGGATTTTTATAGCCATGTGTGACAAACATATATTTTCTTTTGAATAGTATCTACCTTTTATAATTGGCTGCTTCATTCGGTTTCTGGGACATTTCTTGTTCTATTGCATTTCTACAAATGTATCTATTTCTTTTAGAATCTGTTCTCTAAAACCTTTTAGTTTTGTTATATATGCTGGAATTCTTTGTAAAATTATCAAATCATCATTCTTCACAGCCAAATTAAAAAAAGGATATTGTGGTCAGAAAGTGGACATGACATTATCAAAAAATCACTTATTTTTGAATAAATGTTATTTAAAATAAAAATCGTATCAATATTTGTTTGTGTGCCAAATCTGAATGAATGTGTATGTAGTTCAGTAAATTTTGTAGTCTTAAATTGTATATGTCTCTGAAATTCATTGAGGTGATGAAATTATTTAGCTTGTTAGCTTGTGTTGTTAATTTAACATTACTGCTTCTAGAAGTGTCTTTATTTGTTAATAAGCAATTGACATCCCCCACCAATATAATTTCTCCCATATTTCTCCCAATTTGCATATAATGTAATGATCTCCAGATATTTATTTACATAATTAGTTCCTAACCCAGGTATCCAATAATAATTTACCAACGTGCAGCATTTCTTATTTATTTCCAGCACCACTAAACTTAACATGTCATCCTTGTCTGTAAATGTGATTATTATTTTAGGTATTGTGTGTCATTCCATAATATAAGGGTGCCTCTTCTTTTGGATTTATAACAAGAATCAGCAAGTACTGTGTAATCATTAAAGGATAATTGCAGTAAATCTTTCTTCAATAAATGAAGCTCTTGCAAGAAAATTATCGGCGCTTTATGTATTTTCAAAAACTTTAGCAAACCAGCTCTTTTGATGTTATTTAAACCATTCACATTTAACGATAAGCATTTATAAAGCATCATGCAATTTGATTATGTTTAGAACATCTATAATACATCTCTTATGTAATAGCTTAAAGTATCTCTTGGAAATATTTATCATGGATGAATCAAAAAATTGTGCCAATGACTTCTGAAACCAATAACTATATACACATACAAACATGGAACATAATGTTCCAGGTTTGGTTAATGGTTTAACCAAACCACCCATTTCCCCCCTTTCACACACCAATTAAACCACAATTAGCCTCTGCTTTAATTATATAATATATAAACAGTAAAATGCTTTTAGAGTAACTCGATCAAACATGAATTTAAGACGTGCACTATATAAACTTAATGGAACTATTTCCAGCAGTGCATATAATCAGTCACATTGTACTGTAATCATGTGAGGTAAACTTCACCAAATAATATCGATCTTGACATGAGTCTCTAACAAAAACTTCCTATATAGTTTCATAGGTTCATAGGTGTGTACTAGGCTAACAACCCTGGAGACTATATAAGCCTAGCCCAAGAAGATTCCCTGGCATCATGCTGCCCAAAGTTAGTTCCCAGTGAACCCTGTCAAGCAAGGCCACTGAAGTGATCCCTAGGGTGAACTTCCAATTGCCCATCCACTCGTCAATATTTCTCTTAAAGAGGGCCAGCGTAGTGCTCTGCTTGACGTGAATGGGAAGCTTGTTCGAGAGTATGGGAAGTCTATTATAGTCTATATATTACTTATATGTCATTCTTTTTTTGTATTTGTAACTATGGAACTATAGAATTTGCATATTTGTTGCTTCATACAAGATTAATATCCATGAGAGACAGAAAGAAAGAAGTAAGAAAAAAAAAGCATTGCTCTGTTGATAATGTTTAAGCAGTTTAAAACTATGATATTTGTACTAACCATTATTATATTACAATCATTTATCAAATCCGCTTGTGTATTCTTATTAACAAACTGAATCATTTCATTACATCTACCAGTGCAACTGTCATTGAATGTAATGCATTTTATCCTGTACTTTGACATGACCTTATTAATGATATGCCTGCTTTATTATGAATGCAGCAATAATAAAGTCCTGTATGAAACTGAAGTTTAAATCAACTTCACATGACTATTTATTTAACACACACTACTATTTCATTTTCATTTTCATTTAATAGCATTCTATCTGTCAATATCTTTACTACCCACCTTCTTTCACTGTTTGTTAAAAAAGCAGTCATACCTTAGCTTTAAATTACTGTTTTTTTCCCCTCTAAACTAGACAGATAGGCACAAAATTGACTCTCTAGATTCTTTAAAATCCATTTTTATAACAGCTCCATACCTTTGGAAGCATTTGAATCAGGAATACACTTTAAATTCACTTGTTTCCCTTCCGATTTTTGTTTCCAGCTTTATTTCCACATTTTGAAGCTATGCGTGGATTGAAAAGTCGCATGACATCACTGTTCTGTGTTTCCTTGCTTCTAACTTCTTAAACTCATTGCTGTTGGACTGTACATGTCCACACATGTTTAAAACAGTCACAGAAGCTAAAAAAAAGAAGCTTCTCAGCGGGAAATACAAAATATGAAGCTTTACTTGCTCCTGTGAGAGAAAAAAACGCTCGAGCAGCCTCTATAGTACAAAATACCAACAGCCCATATTTAGCCAGGCTAGTAAAGCCATATTTCCCCATCAAAACACAATCTTACACCCAAATTGTTTTCTAAAGTTATCTGTTAGTATAAAACAACTTATAACTGTTAGTCAGCCTGTATACATCATTTATTATTTTATTATAGACAAATATATAGTTAAATAGATAATTATACCACAAAAGCAGCAAATAAAAACCAACCAAATAGTAAGACAGTCCAGGGCAACTCCAGTAGAATTAGTGGAAACGTAACAACCAGCTTACAATGAAGGCACAATGCTCGATGTAGTAACAACAAGTTTATTTTAACGCCACTCAGTTCACAAACGTTTTCGTCAAAAGGTATGACTTCATCAGATACAGACAAATAGAATACATCAGCTTAAATACTAAATTAATTAATTAACCACTTCACTCCAATTAATGGATTGCACCAATTTTAAAGTCATAGAGTAAAAGAATAAAATCCTATAAATTTAACATATTTTTCTAAACTAATGTAAAAAACAGTAAAAATGTGCAATATAAATATAAATGTTATATAAAATTTTAAAAAACCAACAATGGCAAGTAACAAATGAATAAATTGATTTTTATATATATAGAGCCATGTAGAAAAGTACTCAGATTTTATTAGATTTGAGTTTCAAATACGGAATAATAGACACAGAATCGTTGATACCAGGAAATCTGTAAGATTCCAATAAAATTTGCCAGTGTGTTTCCCGGTGAGATAAAATAACCTCCCAGGGTCCACCTCTGGCATCTTTGAGAACGGAGTCCAAAACAAAGAAGTAAAATACCCCTCCAGAACATGTAGTAAAGTGCTTATAAAGTGCATTGTTAATATCACATTTTTTCATGTCATAATAATGTTCATATATTCTTCTGCGGAGTTGCCTCTTGGTCTTCCCTACATAAAATGCTTGACACATCTGGCACACTGCCAAGTAGACAACTCCGCAAGAAGAACAATTGTACATTTTTCGGGAATTTATCCTCCTGTTTCTACTCTCCAAATACACAAAATCCTGGTTGAGAATGTATTTACACTGCGAACACCGTCCGCACTTGTAGGTCCCTGTACGTGCACTTTCCTGGTAAGACGATGTGTTGTCCTGCTCCAAAATTCTTTTTATGTTAATACCTTTCCTATATACAGTTTTAAAAGTGACATTCCTAAATCTACCAAGGTCCGTTAGTTCCTGAAAGGATTTAAATTCATGGTTAATAATTCTGCTGATATTACCAATGTTACTACTGAAGTCAGTAATATACAATAAGTGGTGGTTAAAAAAATCCACCTGTTCACCAACCTGTGATTTATTCAAAGAACCCACCCCTAGAATGGGTTTAAATCTAGTAGGTCTTGCTTTTAAAACCTCTTCCCTAACGGACTCTATCAGCTGTCTGGGGTACCCCCTCTCCAAAAACATCTTAGACAACCTTTCACACTCAGCATGGAATAACTGGTCCTGAGAGGTCATTCGGGAAGCCCGCACAAACTGCCCCTTGATAATGCCTCTCTTTTGAAACCCAGGGTGAGAACTGGAGAAATGCAGGTAGCTATTGGAAAAAGTCGGCTTCCTAATCACAGTAGAAATAAACCCTGCTTTATCCTGGGTTAACGTTACATCCAAATAATTAACGTGTGTCTCAGTAATCTTGTAGGTAAATTTTAGGAAGTCTGTAGTACTTCCAATGTAAGTAATGAATTCATGTATGGTTTCCACAGGGCCAACCCAAAAAATGCAGATGTCATCCAAAAACCTGGAATAATGTATCCAGTTTTTTTCATAACCACTATTGTGGACAAATTTATTTTCCCATACAGACATGATGACATCTGCATAAGTTGGTGCACAGTTGGCACCCATGGAAACCCCTTTAATTTGTTGGAAATATTCACCTGCGTAAAAAATATAGTTGTTCTTGAGTACTAACTCCAGTAACCCTGTAATGACCCTCACGTCGTTGTGGCAAATACCTTGGCATTCCCATAAGGCCTCCTCTAACCAATCTAAACCTATATCCGTGGGAATGGATGAAAACAAATCAACCACGTCTATTGTTAAAAACATAAGGTTTGGTCTACACAGGTCGTGGGTAATGTTACGCAGAAATTCCCAAGAATCCTTAAGGAGGTATGATTCTCTTCCCCAGACCTGTTTGAGTTTCCAATCCAAAAACTTGGAGAGCGGATGTGTTTTCGAACCTTGTGCAGCCACAATAGGCCAAAGTGGTGGATCATCCACACACTTATGAATTTTTGGCACACCAAAGATAGTAGGCACTTTAGGATGGTTGTTTTCTAAAAATGAGTAGGTGTCAAATTCAATGATTTCCTCATCTAGCATATCTTTTATCGTCAAGTCAATTTTTTTGTATGACAGGTGAATTTCATTAATAGAGGAAAGAGAATACTTGTCAGTATCGTACAAAATTTCCCCCATTTTACTGTCATACAAGACCTGACTCATAAAAATTGTGCCGCCCCCCTTGTCGGGCTGCATCACTCTAATGTTACCATTGTGTGCCAAATCGTATAATATTTTAGTTTCACCATCAGATAAGTTGTGGTCATTGTGCACAAAAGATAATTCCTTTCGTATTTCCCTTTCAATTCTGCTCTCCAAGTTAGCTAACTGAGGGTGCAGGGGTGGATTAAAGGTACTAGATTTTTTTAAATACATACTAGGGGCCATTGGCCCATCACCAAACAAGTTTTGCAGGTTAAGTTTGCGAATAAACATTTTTAGATCAAGAATAGAATTCACAAGTTGGCTGCTTCTAGCTGGTACAAATTTAAAACCTTTGGTGAATAAATCAAAACAATCCTCGGTCACTAAAAAATCACTGTAATTATAGATGTTATATCCATTTCTAGTACACACCTGGTACGACCCTATGTTCCTAACTAGAATGCCTTCCTTTGTTACCATGCCTGATTCCTGCCTCTCCCTCTCCCCTGGTTCCGATTGTCCCTTCTCTGGGAAAAAATTGGATATACAGGGTATGTAGGCCCCCCCTGCTGATTGCGAATGCGTTCGGATCTCCTTGGTAAAAAATTCTCCTCCTCATGTTGCTCAATTGGATCATTGTCGTCCCTTAAAACCTGTGGTGGTGAATTTATCTCTTCCCTGGGTACTATATCATGGTTTAACTGGAAATCCTTTAAATGTACACCCCTAACATGTGGTGGATTGGGATATTGTATGCCCTCCCTGTATTCCCTGATGTCACGGTTCAACTTGTTGTACTTCCTTTTTAAAATAGTGTCACAGTGCTTATCAACATTTTTCCGGATATCATAATACTGGGCTTTGTGAGTTTCTACCTGAAACAACAAGTCCCCAGTAATATCCTGATTGCATTTTGAAATCTGTTCAGAAAGTACATTAATCTCACAATCATTTTTCTTTATCAAAGCCCTAAGAATATCAAAACCACATCTATCGAAAGCCTGCAGTAACTCCTTGTGAAATGTACTACCATGAATGACATTGTTAGGGTACTTGTGCACCCTTAGCCCCTTGGGCACAATACCTTTCTTAATACATTCATTTAAATATGAATTGTCCAAGACAAGCGTCTTGTACCTGTACAGGCAGTCCTCCAAGTATCGCATGTTGTCTTGGAATGAATAACCGTCAGTTGAGGTGTTCGAAGGATAATCCGTTGAAATAAATACAGGTTTGGCATGGATCCACTCAGAAAAAGAAGAAGTTGAAGCAGCGACTGCATCCTGCGACTGCCCTGGTTGAAAACAAGGAACAGAAGAATCGGAAAACCTCTCACGAAGTACAGCAGGAGTATCCAGAAAGGCAGCAGCTTCCGAAGTGGTAGGTATTTCCGCCGACCGCTGCTGGCCTAATCCATTTCTAGTCGGAAGTGCAGCAGGAGCCGCAAACGATGTCCCAGAGTGCGACATAACAGCTTGTAGAACTTTGTTTTGTTTGGAGATTATGGTTTGGAGCCCCAAACCAATAGGAGTGAGCAATTGGACCAATTGCGTGAGCTGGCCCGTAAGCTGCGTAAATTCACCGGCTGCTGAACCCGCACCGGTGCCACCAGTTTCAAGATTAGGAGAGCCCAGACCCTGCTCCATAACACAACAATACCACAAAAGCAGCAAATAAAAACCAACCAAATAGTAAGACAGTCCAGGGCAACTCCAGTAGAATTAGTGGAAACGTAACAACCAGCTTACAATGAAGGCACAATGCTCGATGTAGTAACAACAAGTTTATTTTAACGCCACTCAGTTCACAAACGTTTTCGTCAAAAGGTATGACTTCATCAGATACAGACAAATAGAATACATCAGCTTAAATACTAAATTAATTAATTAACCACTTCACTCCAATTAATGGATTGCACCAATTTTAAAGTCATAGAGTAAAAGAATAAAATCCTATAAATTTAACATATTTTTCTAAACTAATGTAAAAAACAGTAAAAATGTGCAATATAAATATAAATATAAATAGATAATTAGCTATATATTGATCTTAACATAAGCATTTAATTTATATCTCCAATACAGCAAAATATTTTTGTTTTAACTTCACCTAAAAATAATGAGCAATTTTGATACAGAAACCCTATGCAGCGTTATCATAAAAGTATATTTAGTATGTAATATAGCAGTACTCCACCATTTACACACATGAATATATATATTTTGTAAGATATTTAGCAATGCTATTAACTGAATAACTTTACCCATATTGAGCATATTAATATGTCAACTATAACCATTCAATAATATACATACAGACAGAAAAAAAAACACACAATTTTACCTTTACCTTGTTGATGTTTCCCAGCCATAATTTAAGTAATGAATCTTGCAGCAAAGTATTTAACAGTTAACAATATTTTACTTAGTTGTCCTTTAGTTTTTTTTAATTTGCTCCTTTCTTGACAGGCCATCCATTTTTTGTTGCATGTCTCTTCAGACTTTGTGTAGACCATTCCATATCCTCTATATCAGTTAGTATTTTGTTCTTCTGGATAAAGTCCATGGCTTCTGTTAATGAGCTGAAGATCTTCTCACCCTCTGATAAAAATATTTTTATCCTGGCAAAAAAAACTATTTGAGCCTTGATGTTAGCCTTTTTGAGAGATTTTATTAAAGGAACACACTCTTTTCTTCTAGAGATGACAGAAGAGGTGTAATGATTGTCAAAATGAATGTTTTTCCCTTATCTTAATAGGAGAGTTTGTCCATGCAGGCTTCAGCACTAAATCCTTGTCCTGGGAAGACAAAAATCTGACAATGATGGATCTGGGGTTACAAGACACTGTAGTTGAAACTGGTTTTGATAAAGACTGGTAAGCTCTTTCCATTCCGAATGAAAGTGATTCTGGCAGATTTAATGCTGTAGGTAGCCATTTGTTAAGAAATTGTATCATATTATTGCCTTCTTCTTTTTTCGGTACTCCATAAATTCTGATGTTATTTCTCCTTGACCTACTTTCTAGGTCTTCCAGTTTCTCTATTAGTTTTGTATTCTGTTTCAAACGAAATTCATTGTGGCTTTCACACTGTCAATCTGCCATCCAAATTAGTTACAGTTTCCTCAATAGAAGATATTTGCTCAGAATGTTATCTTATCACCTCATTTAAAATCTCCAACTGCTTGCTACAATCCTGAGTAATAATATCAATTTTGTTATCTAGTCTGTCCATTTTGAGAGATAACTCGAGTATTTGTTATTAAAGCTTGCAACTCCTTTTTCACCACACTGTCCTGATGTGAGTTCTTTGAGTTACTCATACTTGGATCCCTTGTAGAAAACGTCTTGACAGGAAAAAGTAATAAAACCTTCTATTTCAGTACTAATTTTTGAAAAATAATATAAATCCTACACTTATGTATCTTCTCATATGCTTTTGAGAAGTTTTCTTCAAAAATTAAGTTACATTTCATGTCAGAATAATATATTATAGGCAGAGCTATAGTTCTGTGCTTCTAGCAGACTGGCATCTTGGCCACACCCCCAGCGCTTATCTTTTTCCAATATCATAGCAGAGCAATGGCAGAAGGCCTGTCTCACTGCAGCTTTGAACAGCTTTGAGCAAGCAAGTACAAACTGGTTTAAAACACTGGCTATTTAAGGCAGAGAAACAGAAACCCCCCAAATTATCCAATCAAAATAATGTCTCCATCTCATTATCTTCTGAGCCCACATCATGTTCTCCATCTCTTTTGGTCTACAGCTTGGAATGCTCCAGCATATCTTATCTTTGTTCATATGTTTCCCCCTCCACAATATGCATCTTTTAGTGGCTTTCATTTGGACTCCTTCCAATAACCTGTTATCCATCTCCTCGAACTACAGCCCTGCATTAAATATTCTGTCTACTTCCTCATTTGCTTGCGCTTCTCTAAGTACATCCTCCCACACCCTGCAATCTTTTCCATTTCACCTTCTTATCCCCAAATTTTGTCCCCTCTGCTGCCTTCTGTCATGTTCTCTACTCCATTCCCTCTGTGCTTGTTATATAATAATCCAACTAACCATTGTATCCATGTCGTAAAGCCTTGCTTGTAGTGCCTCCTGTCTTCAATGAACCCTCATTCACAGCAACCCCAAAAGTGTATAAGCTAACCCCCTTGCTACCCATCACGTACACCTAAATCAGATCTCCCCCTCTTCAAAACTGCCTGGTACTCCTGTCCTGCTTCATAACTATTCTCTTGGATGGTTGCTGCTTATTCTCTCTTTTTATTGCCCTGGTCTTGCCCCTTCTAAAACCTTAGCCTTACTTGCTTCTCTTCCTGCGCCCCTTTATTATATGTTTGGTCTACTTCTGAATCTCCCTTTCTTCCTTGGCTCTGGCATGAACTATTCTGTAATTTCTGATCTAATGCACCCTTCCATTGTTCTGTTATGGTGCCCTGTGTAACCTTTATCTGATATGTATTGGGAAATGCTATCCATGCTATTATCTACTTCCTTGGTGATGAGAAGCCATATGCCGCTTTTCCTGTTTTACTCCCTATTTGTTTTAAAACCTAGGCCAGTGGCATTAATAATGTTAAGAATGGGCAGGATTCCTGAAATGTTCTCATGAATGCTCACTATTTTTACTTCCTTTCATGCATTCTCTGCTGTAATCCTGTCTAGTTTTTGAATTATTCTCCCATACAAACAGATGTATAACTGTATTGACAGCATGCCAACCCCCCACCCCCATTGAAATGCATATTATATTTCTCCCCTTTTTTAATTTCTCCAAATATTTTGGGTTTCTAATACCATGATGGGAATGGATCCCATTCCTAAGGCAAAGTATGATTAAAGTTCATGAAAATAGTATTGTTTCACTCTTTGATGTCAGCCAAAAGTGCTCTTCGCAGCACCTGCAGTGTGCTCAGTAATGACTCCTTCTGCAATTCATATGGAGTTACATGTATTGGTAGCATGTCTAAATATGATTGTAGGCTCTTTTTTATAAGACCCATTGCTCCTACTACTATCAGAAGTATCTGGGTATCTTTCTTCCACATTGCTCTAGTTTCTGTTTGCAAATCCTGATATTTTATGACTTTGTGTCTCTCTGTACACAGGACAGTGTAGTCACTGGGTGTGGTGATTTTGATGATCAATGCTACTTTTGTCTTCTTTTCTTGGACCACTATATCTGGTTTTCTAACATCTATCTTTTGAACTGTTGTCAATGGATGATCCCATGTGATGCAGACTTCATCATTTTCTATGATGCTTTGTGGCTTATGTTTCCAGTGTTTTTCAGCCACTTCAATACTACAATGTTTGCAGAATCCCCAGTGCAACAGTCTTGCCACCTTATTATGCCTTTTAGTATACAGTCCTGTCATTAGTAGGTTGCAACTAGCAATGAGGTGTGTGGCTGTTTCCAATTCTGTCTTGAAAAACCTACATTTGTCTGTTTCTCCTACCTGTTCAATGGACTTTAAGCCAACGTGTATGTAGCCCACTATCTTGTGCCACCAATATTAACCTTTTATCACTTGGTTTGAATTTGCCTCTCAACCATTTCTGCGTTCATTCCTGATCAACACGAGGTTCTTCCAAAACGTTTCTATACTTGCAACTATATTTACGCATTTTCCACATTTCTTGCCTTCTCATCTGGTCCTTCACTTTATATTCTTTCTTTTGTTTTTTTTTGGCACATTCAGTTGCTGCCTGGTTTTTATCCACTTGAGGATTGATTTCCATTCCTGTTTGACGCTGATATGCTTCAGCTAGCCTAAGCAGGGAAGTCATTTGAGATTTATTCTCATCATGTTTCAAAACTATTTTTGGCCATCCTACTCACTTTGGTGCCATATTCAGAAGACAGCCTTGTAAGGGATAATTTCAGTGGTGCAACAAGTAGCACACTTGCCAGTTGTACAAGAGGTTTTGAGTTCTATTCCCATACCAGTTAGATCTATTGCTGACAAGGCAGTGCAGCATAAGAGAGTACAGTACTCCTGAGTGTGATGTTCTTCAGATGAGAAATTAAACCGAGGTCACATCTGCTTGACATGGTAGTAGCTCAGGTATATATAAAAGATTCCACAGGCCCTATCAAAAAGATTAGGGGAATGTCCTGATACCCTGGCCAAATTTCCTCTAACAGTATAAATACAACCACTGATGTCCACTGAAAAGAGACAACTAGCCTAGTGAGACTAACCTGGTCAAGAAAGATGAATAGAAAAATAAATGAATAATAGATTAAAGACAGAATTATGGCCCCTATTTCTAAGGGTAGAGTCATTTTCAAAGTCTAAAGTCACTTTGATCAAGTTAGAATGCTTATGGCCAATAAGGCCCCTCCTCTAGTTGCACTAGGTGTCACTTGTGCCAAATTAAAATTTGTTATTTAAATTGTTACACAGTCTGATTTTTATGGTCCTGAGATATTCTCTAAGTTCAACTTTAGGATTTTGTAGTCAGATCTCCACTCAAAAGTGTATTAACAATACTCATCATTGCAATATCTACTGTTTCAGAAATGGCATTGGCACTCATCTACTTAAAATAATGGATGAATCAAGCAAAGTTGCTGCATAATTCAGTTTATTATTAAATTCAGCCTCTGCATTATTCATTAGGGCACCATCTCCGCAACACAGATTACCACTTGACTATCTTAGTTATCACAGCCAGTCTTTATAAAGATGGGATATCCCACTACGTCCTCCGCCATTGTTAATATGCCCTGCTGCCCTTGTGACATGTATGCAAATGTTCCTTTCTGAAAGGTTCATCTGTCTTTCTTCCCTCTAGCTCCTATAGAATCTTCTGTCATTTGTATATATGTATACTCTTATTTGGTGCATGAGATGTAGGCAAGGAACTTAGAAGTTTGTGTCTATAAAATAACTGGTACACTTTATCTTGCTTTTCATTAATTGTCTACTATCCATGTTATTATATTTAAGGACATGGGGAAGTTTAATGCTTATCTTGAGGAACAATAGACATAAGGCATAGAATCAAATGTTGAATGGCACACCAGTTCACTGCAGGAAAAACATACACCTATGAGCAGTTGAGAATCACCAAGTCATGTGCAAACAAAATAATTTTTTATCTATATATGTTAAATATATTCCTTCTCCACCAAATTTGTTTGGATTGGTCAGAAAGACTGGCCATGTATCAGTCACCTGCAAATCCATCTCCCTACTCCACCCCCCCCCCCCGCAAAGCTCTTTGATTTCCTCATTCAAATGAATATGGTGTGTCTGTATAATCCTGGCACTATAGTTATAAGGACAAGATTGATTTCAAGTGATTTTCAACATCATCCATCAGCAATTATTCATTTGAAAGGAATCACCATTTCTCTCTCTCTTGATTCCTCTGCATACATTATTTTCTATCAAGACAACAAATCACGCTATTTTATTATTACCACTCATGACCCCTTTCAATTTTCTGGGTGATTATTCCCTCTGCCTGCCAACCATTGAACCACTTCCTATAGCATCCCTACTCTTGAACTCTTTCTTGCCTGGATCTCTCAAACCATCTTCTATGAAACCATTACACTAAGGGATGTTAATAATGACTGGAATACTCTGTCTTCTAACAGCCCCAATTCTAGCATTAACCTATATGGCTTTTCTCAACTCATCACCTCCCCCACTTGTACTAATCAACAATCTAATACTAGCTCTACCCTCGACTGGATTCTTACCTCCCACCCTGAATGATATCATAACCCCTCTACTCTCCCTGAATCACTTATTCAGCACCTCCCTACTTTCATCCAGCTCCATTCCTTTCAATCATCAAAATCACACATTTATAGATACTGCCACAACCTATCTAACTTCAACCCTGATGTATTTAATCAAACTATCTCTACCATTAACCGGTCTTTCTTTTTGAACTCTCCCTTGAAGAGCTGTTCTACATATTAAGAGCACCTTCCTTAACACTCTTAACTCTTTGGCCCCTATCAGGAAAATATGGGTTAAAACCAACTTTGCCCACTGGATAAATAACGATACTCTCAACCTCATGCACAGGAGGGACAATGCTTGGAAACCCTGGCATAAACATAACAGCCCTTCTAATCTCCAGCTCAATAGGGAACTTCAGAATCTCACAAAAAAAAACCAAATCAACCTAGACAAAAAAAAAGTTTTATCTTAACCCACAGAACCCCCCCATCTCTAACCCAAAAGATTCTGGAGTAGTATCAACAAGCTCTTACACCCAGGGAACCCACCTCCTCCTAATCCTTCCCCTAACAGCTCTTCTAAACTACCACTCTTCTGAACTCCTTCTTCATTGACTCCATCCAAAACTTAATAAAAGCAAACAAAACTACCTACCCTGTCACCCCCACCCTCCCACATAACTCATTTCTTCTTCTTCAAGTCAATTCCCACTTTCTATTTCAGATCACTCCTCAATAAACTTAAACCCTATTCCCCTTCTGCCGATAACTTGCCACCACTCTACCTCAAGCTTGCAGCTTCCTCCATTGCCTACCCAGTCTCCACACTTATCAGTTGGTTAATTCAAGAAAATATTGTCCCTGACATCTGGAAAATCTTATAACCCCACATAAATGAAGAAACTCCACTGACCCCTCAAAGTTCAGGCCTATTACTATTCTATCTCCCATTTTAAAACTTCTTGAAAAATGCATACATAAACAGCTCATTACACATATCATTCAGGAAAACCTTCTCATCTCCACTCAACATGGTTTTCATACTCATCGCAGCACAACTACTGCAATATTATCTCATTCTATCTCTACAGCACTCAACAATAACAAAATAGTGTCATGCCTCCTCCCCGACCTCTCTAAAGCCTTCAACACTGTCTCTCAAAACATCCTTCTCTCCAAGCTAGCTTACCTCAGTCTTTCCAACTCTACTCTCAGCTGGTTCTCTAGTTACCTATCTAACAGACTACAATCTCTCAAATGGCTCTCTGCTATTTCCCCTTTCCTCTCCATTCAAACTGGGGTCCCCCAAGGCTCCATCCTGGGTCCTCTTTTCAATATCTTTACTAATAATCTCTACCAATCCTGCCCACACTCCACACTAATACAATATGCTGATGATTCTACCATCATCTCTACTTCTGACAATCTACCTCACCTACTTACCCTAATCCAAGAATCCCTACACTCAGTTGAAAGATGGCTCATAACCAACCAACTTCTACTTAACTCTAATAATAAACTAAACTACTTCACTTCCTCCCCAAGCCTCTCAAACACATCAAATTCACATTCTCTGTTTCTTCTCTAAACAACATTACTATCAAAGTTAAATCTCACACTAAACTACTTGGGATTTACATTGACAATTAACTTAAATTTGACATCCACATCAATAATTGCATTGAGAAGACACACCAAAAACTAGGAAAACTTTACAGAAATAAAAAATTCTTAAGAATCTAAATTGCCCTTAGCTCAAGCCTACTTACTCCCTACCCTGTTATATGCCGCCCCAGTCTTAACTAACCTTCAAAAACATATGACAACCAAACTTGAACTTACTTACAATAAAAATAGCTAGATTTGTCAGTAATCTCCCATATCATTCTCACCACTGCCTTCCCTTAAAAAAAGCTCAGTTGGCTAGAATTTCAACAACTCCTCCTGCCTCAGCTTCACCTGACTCTCTCTATCCTTCAAAAACCTCTTGTCCATCCTTCTCTTGCAACTCTCATCTCCCTATATATCCCTAACCGTGAACTTCATAGCTCTGATCAACACCTCCTTCAAATTCCCAAACCTAATAAATCCATTGGCAAAATACTTTATAGCCACTCAGTCACCACTGCTTGGAAAACACTTCTTCTCCATATCAGATCAATTAATAACACTATCAGTTTCAAACCAGCTTTAAAGGAATATCTGCTAAACTCCTGGACCTGCTCCTGTATAGATCCTACCTGAACACTACCCAACCTGCCTTTGCCTCTCGTCTCCTCTGTCCTTTGTTTCCCCTCATCATTCGTCCAAGCTATGTGCACTATATTCTACTTCTTTGACTATTCCTATATCATTTACAAGACTCCATTTAATACATTGTATCTACTATCTTTACTTCATTTCCTAAGTATACATATCTTTTGTTTTAAAACTACCATGACTTTAACCTGATTTTGTTGTGATATAACTTCTCTTCAATGCTTTGTGATAAAATTTTGTATTATGCTTTTTGTTTTAACAATGTGTAAGACAAATTTTTATTCATCCTATGTTAATGTGCCTAATACTTATTGTTATTGTAACACTTTTTTACTAGAGCTTTTCTCCTCAGGTCTCTGCTGAAAAAGGGCATCTGCCTAGCCAGACTAACCCAGTTAACAAATGGCAAATACATAAAATAAATAAATAACAATTGCATGAGTGTCCTGTTATTGGATGGGACTTATGAGGAAGTATCTCATAATGAGATCAATATAGCTTTCAGGAATATCAATCTATTGCTTGAAGATATGCTATTACAGGGTGAAATTGATAAAGGGGATTATGACTTTATGGCTAATGATAAACCAGCTTTAGCTAGTATTTTTAGAATCCCTTAGATTCACAAAAACCCTAACATTCCCCCTTTTAGAGCTATAGTGAATGGATTAAGATCAAAAACTTATTTTATAGCAAAATTGATTGATTGTAATGTTAGTCCAGGACTGGAAGCTAGATATTATATATATATATATATATATATATATATATATATATATATATATATATATAAAATGTATAACAATATCTATATCTATATCTAATCTATAGCTCTCTCTCTCTCTATATATATATATATGTGTGTGTGTGTGTGTGTCTCTGTGTGTGTGTGTGTGTGTGTGTGTGTGCATATATATATATATATATATATATATATATATATATATATATATATATATATATATATGGTGTGTGTGTGTGTGTGTGTGTGTGTGTGTGTGTGTGTGTGTGTGTGTGTGTGTGTGTGTGTGTGTGTGTGTGTGTGTGTGTGTGTGTGTGTGTGTGTGTATATATATATATGTATATATATATATATATATATATATATATATATATATATATATATATTTATGAAGATTCCTGGCATTTGTAAGTATGTTAAATAGTGTTGGCTTTTCAAATGAAGCTATTTTTGTGACAATTGATGTATGCAATTTATTTATTTTTTTTTTTTTGTATTCCTCATGAGCAGGGACTGGATTGGTTTGAACATTTTAGTCTTAGAAATATTCCTTCCAGTAAATTCAAAGTCCTTATTACATTAATGGAAATAGTCTTGAAGAATAATTTCACATACTTTGAGTGGCAATATTTTAAGCAAACCATGGGTGTGGCTGTAGGGGAGCTTGTGTCCCCAGTTTTGCTAATCATGTAATGGCCGAGTGGGAATCTGATTGTATCTTTAATAGTGAAGTTAAAGATTGCTGGATATTATATATAAGATTTTTAGATGATATTTTTATCTTGTGGGTGGAGTCTACTGTGAGACTGAAGGCATTTTTGACATATATTAATAATATAGTAGATGTTTTTTTTAAATTCTTTAATAAGTATGATAAGTTGGCAATTTCTTTTTTTAGATGTAAAACAAATAACTGTTTTACTTCTAGTGTTTATAGGAAACCCACCTGTTCTAATTCTTATTTCTACTTTTCTATCTGGCATCCTAACCATAAAAAGAAACTGTAGTTAAGGGAAAGCTAGTTTGGATGGCGAGGATAGTTTCTACTTTGGATGCCTTTTACAATGAGTGTGAAGTAGTGATAGAAATTTTTCTTAAAAGGGGTTATCCAGAAACATTTTTACAGGAGATTAAAAGTGAAGTTGTAACTAAGAGGTTAAATGGATTTTATTAACCTATTTTAAATCCATCTAGGTCCACAGATGTGGACATCGATGGTTGTTCTGATATAACTTTGACAATTAATACTAATGTAAGTAATAATGTGAATGACAAAAGACCTTTCAATAGAACTTTTATTAGTACTTATTCATTGACTAGTAAAGCTATAAGGCCCTATCCAAGGCAAAGAACATCGCTTTCATGGGACCTGATAGTATCCCAGGCTGTATTCTGCACCATCATCAGCAATAAATGGCTTTACCATTGAGCACTTTATTCAATCACAGCCTAAATACAGGCTTCATCCCAGCACAGTGGAGAACTGCCATTGTCATCTGCTTGTACAAAGGTGATGCCTCTACTGACCCAGGAAACTATCACCCCATAAGCTTGACAAGTCTGATCTGTAAAGACATGAAGCGTATTATTATGGATCTCATAGACAAGAACATAGGCAATCTCCAAGCACTTGACCCCACCCAGTTCAGATTCATCAAGGGCAGATCTTGCCTGTTGAACCTGGTTGACTTCTTTGAGACTGTCACCAAGGCCCTGGATGAAGAAAAGTCAGTACATACAGCTTACCCTGATTTGGCCATGGCCTTTGACAAAATCCCTCACTCAGACATCATCAAAAAGCTAACATAACTTGGTGAAAATCCCTATCTCATCAGGTGGGTTGCCAACTGGCTCACCAACAGGACCCTCAAGATTAAAATATGTGCCTCCACCTCTGATAGCAGACTTGTCACTAGTGGAGTTCCCCAGGGATCTATCCTGCAACCACTATTGTTTGGCATCTACTTCTCAGAGAGCCAGGCAAAGACAAAAGGCTGACCAAGTTTGCACATGACTGTAAGTTGGGTGCTGTCATTGGCTCCCCAAATGATGTTAACATACTGCAAGTGGTGATTAAGTCATGGCCTCAAGCTAAATGCAAAAAAATGCATCATCATACCATTCGGCAAAAACACGTCCCCTACTGATTAATACATCAACAGCAACCCCATAAACATAAAATCTGTAGTGAGATACCTGCGTACTCAGGTCAGTAACAATCTCACATTCGACCATCATGTAGTGGCAGTGGTTAGGAAAGCCTTTTACTTCATTCATCTCATAAGCAAGGGGATTGCATCCAGAAAAAAGGAAGTTATTACTTCTCTATACTTCTCAGTCATTAGACCAATAATTGAGTATAACACCCCGTTTAGTATGTACCTCTCCAAACATCAGCACCAACTGGAAAGGCCACAGAAATACCTCACAAAGAGAATCCATGGCCTCAAACACCTGTCCTGTGTGGACAGGTGCAAATCACTATCACTCTACTCAGTATCATACAGGTTGCTCAGAGGTGATCTGTGTCTTGCCTACAAGGCATTCTTGGACCCTGCCCTACTAGAGATGCTCCATATCCATAAATCTAACTCCTTCAAGTGCAACCTTGATAATGGATGGGAAACCACAAATTTATCCCAGGGGTTCCACCTATGTCCCTCTTTAACAGGGGTGACAGGTGCTGACTGAGTTTTCTTTTTGAGGATAAACTCTTTGCTAGGCTTGTAAGCACCCCAGACCATTAGCCTATTAACCTATGATCCTATGATTCTATGGATATATTAGAAAAAAATGGAATTTATTTTTGGCCTACAAGCAAATATCCAATAGAATAGGTGAAATACCTCATTTTACTTATAGGAGGGATAAATCTTTCAGAATGTATTTGGAAAATAATAGTAAAATATATGGTTCAGTTAATAATTGACCACATGGTACTTTTAAATGTGGTTGTTGTACACAGTGCTGTTTTATCAACAGTGCTGATAATTTTACTATTAGATGGAAGACATATAAGATATTTAGACATTTTACATGTTCCAAAGCCAATGTGGTCTATTTAGCTCAGTGCCATTCGTGCACTGTGCTTTATGTAGGAAAGACATCAAGGAAGTTGAAACAATGAATTTATGAACATGTATTAGACATTAAAAATAAAAAATGGCAAATACTTTATATAAACATGTTAAAAATTTTAATACACATATGTTTAATTTTATGGTAATTGAACAGGTAAAAATTGATTCTCAGGGTCGCACCATTAGTGAATATCTAGATAAATGCAAACTTAAATGGCAAATATGCCTTAAGATGCATTAAACCACCATGGTATAAATGATTTATGTTTGATTAATTCACTGTTGAAGTTAAAATATTATGATGTTTTATAAGTTTTTAAGAGTGGTTATTCAAGACAAATGACCCAAATCCACCGTTCGATCAAGAAAAATGACCCAAATCCACCATTGCCAAGGTGTCAGAGTGAAGATTTGGAGAGAGAAAGTGAGTCCAACCATAGAGCTGGAGTGTGTTCCCCATGTACTCTTAAGGGAAATTGTGTATACTGTGGAGAGCTGTAATTGGCAATACTGTGTATAATTATCCTTTCTCTTAGTAGCTGTCCATCACCGGTGCTAGTGGTGGGGATTGAGGCTGCTTGATTACTGGCCTGAGGTAAGGAAACTGTCACAGTGTGAATGGACATTGTTTTTACTGAAGGGAATGATGATACATTTCTTTGAATTCTGTTTGAGACCATGATTAAGACAACTGTCGCTGGTCTGCATAACACCCTCCTTAAGTACACTGACATCATATGGGGATTCAGTAATTGCACCCAGTTTGCAGTTGTCCACAAACGTGGTCAGCCAGAGCCCCTTAGTTTTGGCCTGAACGTCTGATAAGTATATACCAAACAGTAGGGGGTCCAGTACTGACTCCTGTGGCACTCTGCTGGTGACAAGTCTGTTGGTTGATGTACAGTCACCCACTTTGATAGATTGTGACTGGTTTGTGAGGCAGTTTGCAACCCATCTTACAACAAAGGGGTTTACATTCTGTTTGCTAAATTTATCAGTAATGTCTGAGTGTGGGATTGTACCAAAGGCCTTTGCTGAGTTGAGGTATGCTGTGTCCACAGATTTGCCCTCATCAATGGCCCTGGTTACATGTTCAAAGTAATCCACCAGGTTTAACAGGTAGTATGTGCCCTTGGTGAAGCCATACTGGGTCAGATCCAGGGTTTGGAAATTGCCTATGTATTTATTTATGAGATCCATGATGATACATACATTCTATGGCCTTACAGATAAGGCTGGCCAGATGTATGGGTCTGTAATTCCCAAGGTCTGTTGCTAAGCTACCTTTGTGTAAGGGAATAACTATATATATATATATATATATATATATATATATACATACACACACACACACACACACACACAGATATATATATATATATATATATATATATATATATATATATATATATATATATATATATATATATAAAATATATATGTATACATAATACACATATAAATACATACACAGTACAGGAAGGTGATGCTGGCTAGTCACCACCCTGATATACTAAAAGTATAATTCCATGTTGTAGCTTTTCAGCGTAACTATTTCTGTATTTGGGAAGTGAATTGACAGAAAACAGTGTATACAGTGCATGAATATTATACTACCTGGCCTAATATTATTGTATTCCATAATAAGTCATTAGTCATTATGGCTACAGTACCTCTTAATGTTTGACTACTCCTCTGCATTTTTTCAGACATTTGCACAGACTGAAATGTGACATCATCACACTTGTCACACCTTGTTTATACTGTTGTGGTCATTTGACAAGGTGATGGCAGTCCTATCCTTGGACTGAGACAACATATCCTTGTTTTCCGTTCATGCATTCAGGTATGGGGTGTAGCAATGTAGGGCTTATCATCAATGCATAGCAATGAGAGCAATCACCAGAGGTGACCTAATGAGTTGGAACAATGTTCTGTCACTAGCATGAGATCTGCAGTCTAGTTGTCTAGACAATGCATTTTGTGAGGTAGACTATATCTCATTCATGGGCTGAGCTGTGGTTGTATGGTTTAGTCATCCAGAAGTGTACTGGCATGACTTAAGTAAATGATGTTGCTCTTTCATGTCGCTCTAAGTCTTCCAGGATGACATTAATGTGTCTGGATATGTTTTTAGGATTTGCACTTCTCTGAACTACAAGACACTGTGTTATGTGATGCTATCAAGTAGCACATCTACAGAAGTGGTTAATAGGTTTCTGAATACATTCATGGAACTGGTCAAGTATACTCCTTTGCTAGCATGTGGTGATGCCAAAATGAAAGAAGTGTGCACATTTAGTTTCATAGATTCAAGGGGTTAATAGTGGGCTACTGATCCAGAGGAACATTAGTAGTCTAGCCACAATATCTGTATTCTAAGTGCCCATTGGCATGACTAATTTTATACCAAGTTTTAGACACCTTTCAATGGTGGCTTCAGGGGCTAGACCTGGACTGTAGTTACAATTGCCCATTCATGCATCTAGGTTAGCCTTAAAGAGGGTCATGGAGCTTCTTTGCTTTATATCTAAAGAAAATCTATTTTATCAATGGGGGATTCTGTGGAAGACATGCTGTAGGTGGTTTCGATACTCTAAATTGGCCCTAGGCAGGAGTGTGTGTGTGTGTGTGTGTGTGTGTGTGTGTGTGTGTGTGTGTGTGTGTGTGTGTGTGTGTGTGTGTGTGTGTGTGTGTGTGTGTGTGTGCGTGTGTGCCTTCTGTGGAAGGTTGGGTGCCGGGCTGGCAACTCAACACTGTAAAAGTCCACTGCCAATCATGCATGGACGTGTGATCCACTGTGGTGACCCTTAACCAGGAAAAGACAAAAGAAGATATAGCTATCTTGTCAGCAGGTCCTATTTATCTTTTGGTAGAAGATAAGTTCTCCTGAACAGGAGTTTAGGATGTTGCTAGTTCTGTGGATGTGCAGCAGATGACAGTGGACCAGATCCACTGAGGCTATGTAGGTTAGACAGAGATTACCTCTCTGGATTGTATAGTAAAACTGAAAAGAGACAAAGTGCTTTAAGCCTGTCTGAATAACTCAAGAAAGGCATACCCTTGATTATTGTAATGAGAAAACAATGCAGTCTCTGAAGCAGGGTTGTGTCTTTAGGCAAGTAAATGCCGAAGGGAGCATTATACTCTTATTAATCACCTAAGATACTTTTTCTGTCATTGCTCTGACATTGCTACCCTGTGAGTATTTTGGAATGGCAACCATAGTTTCAATGGCATAATTTAGGACTAATGGTTGTCAGACTGGGGATCAGTCACACATCAGGTATTACGAACTGTTAGAATGAAGACAAAAAGCCTTCCCAACATTATTTCAGTTATTTGTTTACATATAACCACAGTGGGACCAGATTTGAATGTAAACAGTTGTAAGGTTAGAATAAAGAGAAAAATGCTGAGGAGCATATTGTACATACAATGCAGTAACTCACAACGGTGCAGCGTGTATACTAGGAACTGCACTTGACTAGTAGACAGAAGTCAGCACAAAATAAAATAAGAAAGGAATACATGAGTGTATCTACTTATGTTTAAACTCTGCATCACTGGTGTTTCTACAGAATTAGTAGCAGACAGATCATAAAATCAGGGCACTTGGTTAATATTTAAAAATCAAAACTTTACATCAGAAAATGAAAGGAAATGAAGACAGTCTGTACTAATGTTTGAACCTTGCATCATACATGCATTTTTATAGAGCTACAAGTCAGAAAGCCACTGCATATGGCTAGTATTCAGTTAAAAAAAAGCATGAAAAAGAGTGAGAGGAGACTGCTTCTGCTACTGTTTGAAACTTGCATCATTCAAATGCTTTCTGCAGAGATGCTGGAAGTCATGTCATAAAAGCATTGCACTTAGCTTGCATTCAGAAATGAGCACGAAATTTGACATGAAATAGACAAAACACTCTGCTTATTGTTCTCGCTTTGCATTGCTCATATACTTTCCTGCAAGATAATAGCAAAGTCAGGTCATTAATTTTCTGAAAGGCTACTTTTGCCTGAGGATAAAAAGGCACAGGCAAAACTAATGAATGACTCAGTGAGAGCTGTTGTGAGTACAACTGTATTTGAAATGGAATCTGGCTAACACCTTTGTAACTTCCTGTAAGCACCCCTCCCCCAACCCCCACAGTCAAAGCTGGGACATGCCCAGAAAGCCAGTCTGAACATGTAAACAAAGACCAGATTCAAAACAAAAATCCCTTGGACTGTCCCTTTAAGAGTCGTTGAAATAAATGTTTAATGTGAGTTTTTAGACTCATAATGATATTCTTAACTTTTAGTATATTTATTGGTTGGTTACTTATCATGTGATTATTTGTTTGCTATTTAAACTTGCCTTTTAAAATGGTTAATTGTCCTGATGAAGTTACAAGATACGAAGCAAAAGCTCTTAACCAATAATTTTGTTTTAAGTGGAATAAGATATTGAGACTTTATTTCAGCAGTTCAGCATGCCGCTACAGATGTTTTGAAATTCTTTGTTTGTCTTACTTCTGGTTCTGGGTTTGTTACTAGTATTTAATAAATTTACCTTTCAAAAGAGGAGAAAGAATAGCAATGACAGAGAAATGTAAGAATTACTGTGAGCCTGAAAAAAAAATCAGCTTTTTATTCATCATGTGTTCTTTGCAAGGAGCTAGGGATCAATGAAAATGATGGATGCTTATCCTAAAGTAACTAATGAACTGAGTTAAGTGAAGTCAGTTTGTTAAACTGCACTATTCATTCTCTCTCTCTCACTCTCTCTGCTTATGTTATCTCCTGTCAAGACAACAAACTTAGGTTATTTTATTATTGCTACTAATCAGTTTTGATTTTCAGTTAAAGTCTTCCTAATACATCTTACCACCCAGAAAATGTATCACTTTTTTCCAGGTCTTAGCCAACATATCTATTTATGTAATATATTACAGACCCCTGTCTGTACTGGCTTATTCTTTACTGATATTCTTTTAGTCATTATGAAATACCACTCCTATATTTTATTATGCAATTCTGCTGGTAGAACTAACATGCAGGATAATAATGATTATTCATCATTGGTTGTTCATCTTGAGCAACTTGTCCTAAAGTACTATGTGGTCCATTAATGACCCTTTGTATCTCTTTGTGACACACTGAAAAAGAATGACATGATGGATCTTCACACAGATGGGATGTTGTTGTTGGGTGTTTTGGCTTTTCCCGGTTAGGGGTCACCACAGCGGAACTCCAGTCTGCTAATGATTGGCAGTGGATTTTTACGTGCCGAGTTGCCAGCCCTGATGCACAACCTTCAATGAAGGAACACCCATTCACGCATGTCTCCACACAGAAGACGCTCTAACGGAGAATCAAACAGGACAACATCTTACTGTGAGGTGACAATGCTACCGCAGCACCACCACTGCAGTCAAATGGGATACAATTATTTATTTCCTAGATCTGTGTCTCTTTGTGCCCTGAAGAGCAGTACACTTATTAACATCTGTAGTTGGTATACCTCTGTTACTAGGGGCTTGATCATCTTTGACCAACAGAGCATGTGCAAAGCTCAAGTATGGTATTCATAATCCCATTGTTTGCAGTTTTGCAATTGTTATTTGGGAAGAGAGTCACTATACCTATATGCAAATATACTAACTGCAGCTTATTCGTGCTAAGTCAATGTGAAAGATTTTGATAAAAATGCCCACTTTCATGAAATGCATAAAGCTAGTGAAGTTAGTCCTTATGGGCAAAATATCATGTAAAAAAGTAAAGGCTTGTGTAATTTTGGAAGTATTCAGGTATGATGAATGAAAGCACCTATGAAAAAGCACGTTACAAGTACTCAAGGCAAGTGGTGCACAGCATATCTTTTTTTACTATGTTTTAAAAAATATAAAGGGAGTTTCATATGTTTTCCATATATGTGAACATCCAAACTAGCTCTTTAACAGAGTGAAAAGGGAAACGGAGGAAAGATTGAAAAAAAGGAGACATAGCAAAGAGGAAAATATAGAAGAAACACATCAAGAGGGTTGTGCTGGTGAGATGGGTCAGAAGTGGTACTACATTTTTGGCTAGGGTTAGATCCAAGTTTTTTTTTAATTTTTTTTTTATTATTGTAAGAGTATAAAATGGTTAGGAAATAGATTAGAGGGTGGAGGAGAGATGATTACAGAAGGAAGGAGGTAAAGAGTCATTTATCACAGGAGCACAACCAGTCCACAGGACCTCAAATGTTTTCACTGCCTGATGGTGCTGCACAGGATGACTCTGATGTTGAGAGGATGGAGGTCTGTGGTTACGCTGTCATCAGTGATGACGGGGGCACCAAGCCTTGATCCCATTGAAGACCATCCTAGACTGTCCGAAGCTGTCTCTCCACTACCTGGTCAACCCCATCCTCAACCAAGTCCCAAAGCCCATGGTCTATGTGAATTGCCAGGTTACACAACCAAATGCAGCAAGCTCAAAAGTCCAAAAACTTAAGAGAAAAGCAGAAGCAAGGCTCAAGAAAACAACTTTAATAGCCACATCACGTCTGATGAAGTCTCGTGTGAATTTGGTGAGAGACGAAAGCTCTAACCAGTGTTCCATTGTGGCTATTAAAGTGGTTTTCTTGAGCCTTGCTTCTGCTTTTCTCTTAAATGAATTGCCAGGTTGCATCATGCCAGTGTGCCTACTGGACCGGTGCTGCCCTCCCCAACCCTGTGAGTATATCCCTGGGTGGGCAGATGGTGAACATTCCCTGACCTGGGAAGAATATGGTTGGGCTGCTACTAGGGATTCTGGCCATGTGAAAAAAATCAACATAAATGGGAGAGAAAGGAAAACTAAGAAATACAAACTAATGCATAATTGAAATAAGAAAAGGAGGGAGGGAAGAGAGACAAACAAGAAACAAAGACAATAAATTGACTCAAAATGTAATACACCAATGCACTTTGTATTAACATTTTATTTTTATGAAATCCTTATTCAGAGAAAAAGTATTCTGGGAAATAATACTGAAAACATGTGAAAAATCAGTCTAACAATATGAACTAGTAATGATTTCTACATTGGCAGTCTACTGATACCAACGAGATTACCTAGTGAAGCTTAAGAAATGGTAAAACATTTGAAATATACTGTTGATATGGATTGTACTCAAAGTGCATTACATCTTATATTTGTGTATGAGTTACATCTGGATTTATTCTTAGAAAATAAATAAAACAAAACATCAGTTATTATTATTATTCAACGCATTTCTCTGGAGAATGACTTTTTTATTTCAGAATCATATCTGCATACTCATGAACATCTTTGATCAGTCTCCTAAGGCATTTTTGTTTCTGTGACTGATCATATGAAATCTTCCCTTCTTCTGCTTTCCTACTATAGAAGTATGTTTAGATCTTTCTTATATGATTACATTTATTAATCAGCAAAGCACAGAATTTACATTTGTACTTATACTACATCTGTGTGCTTATTTATGTATGCATTTGTACTGAATCTCCCTTACATGCTTACACTTACAAAGCAGCAAAGCACAAATTTTCATATATAAAGCCATCTGTAACACTAAATATTTGTTTACTGCAAGTTTAACTACAATAATATCCTGACTTCCTTCATGTTGTTGCATTTGATGTTTGTATAAAGCTTGTTTCTTTGGAGGATGGACACTTTCTTCAACCTTTGTTAATATTTCTGTAGAAATTATTGCTTTGTACTGTGTATTCCATACCTTACCTGG
Organism: Protopterus annectens; assembly: GCF_019279795.1. Lineage (NCBI taxonomy): Eukaryota > Metazoa > Chordata > Ceratodontiformes > Protopteridae > Protopterus > Protopterus annectens. Next base: position 446,274,476 of record NC_056739.1, read on the forward strand.
ATTTCTAAGTCATTTTACGTAAATTTTCTGTAATCAACAGACTTTTAAATTCTAAAAGTAAGGCACTGAACAGTGCATTTTCCACTAGCCACTGTGCTGGTCATTCACTTGCTACTTTAACACCCATCCCCACCCTGTCTCTGCCTAGGGTCTGATGGTCAACTGAGGTCAGCCATGTTGTATAAGCAGTTACAATTTTGGAAGAAATTATCTTATACAATTATTACAATACTAAATAGTCTGTGGCCTACACAAACCAATACATTTTTGAAGCTGTCTGCCTTAAGTGCGAATAATTAATAATCTAAGTCTTTTCAGGCTTGTTGGCTGTTGGTGAAGCACCCTCCAAGAGGAAAAAAACGCTGAGAGAAGAAGGGAGCCACTTTTGAGATTTTAAGTATTTTTCTCTGTTTATTTGCTAAGTTTTTCTGCATAGCTGCCTAGCTTGAGCATTTTCTGGCTTGTTAAACTTGATTTCTGTATTAGTAGCTGTATTTAGAGCACAACTAAAAGCTGTTTGCTGAATTTCCTGTTTGCACTTAATTTTAAATCGTTTTTTTCTTAAAACTTGCATATTTTCTGTCCTTGACCTAGCACTCTTGTGTGGGGTCATTTACTGTACTGTTATAACTTGATATTACTTGTGAACCTCTGCTATCTCTGTAAAAAACAAAAACAATCTTGCTTTTTTCCCACTTTTCTGAGAGTTAAAAAAGTTCAGTTACAGGCTTGCTGTTCCTGAACTGTTTGAAAGTTTCTGTGAGGCCATTTTTGCTTGGGCTGAAGGAGGGTCTCTCTGTTGATCAGTGGCAGTGAATAACATTGAGCAGCTTCCCTGCCCCCCGTAGAGGTGGTTACTGATTTGAAACTGTAGCTTTATTGGCCACTAGGGGTCATTTCCAAAACTCCTTCATCTTCCTCTCTTAAAACCTAGTTGCCTCGTGGTTTGGGCGTCTTTTCAGGCTTGTTGGCTGTTGGTGAAGCACCCTTCAAGAGGAAAAAACACTGAGAGAAGAAGGGAGCCACTTTTGAGATTTTAAGTATTTTTCTCTGTTTATTTGCTAAGTTTTTCTGCATAGCTGCCTAGCTTGAGCATTTTCTGGCTTGTTAAACTTGATTTCTGTATTAGTAGCTGTATTTAGAGCACAACTAAAAGCTGTTTGCTGAATTTCCTGTTTGCACTTAATTTTAAATCGTTTTTTTCTTAAAATTTGCATATTTTCTGTCCTTGACCTAGCACTCTTGTGTGGGGTCATTTACTGCACTGTTATAACTTGATATTACTTGTGAAGCTCTGCTATCTCTGTAAAAAACAACAACAAAAAAAAATCTTGCTTTTTTCCCACTTTTCTGAGAGTTAAAAAAGTTCAGTTACAGGCTTGCTGTTCCTGAACTGTTTGAAAGTTTCTGTGAGGCCATTTTTGCTTGGGCTGAAGGAGGGTCTCTCTGTTGATCAGGGGCAGTGAATAACATTGAGCAGCTTCCCTGCCCCCCGTAGAGGTGGTTACTGACTTGAAACTGTAGTTTTATTGTCCGTTTTGGGTCTATTCCTGCTTCTTTCCAGCCCCTGCTATCAAGCATGCTTTAACGTGCTTTAGCGCGATTTAGCTGAGTTGCCACTAGAGCAGCATCGGGCAGCGCCGGTTAAACAAGGTTAAACTCTTTCTGGCTCCAGAAAGTCTGTTCTTCAATTTTTCCCTTAGAACTACTCTGTTAGGAAGCTAAACAGTTTACACCTTCACTAAAAAGTGCAGCACTTGTTCCAAATAGCTTTTTCTTCTCAAAAAGCTCAGCACTTGTCTTATAAGCATATCCCTTGTCTTATAAGCATTCTCTTTGCAGGTCAAGCACTCCTATATTATACAAATCTTTCACTAGCAAAACCCCCAGGAGTGTCCACTTCCCTGCTAAGCCCACTACTTTTTCTGTCTCATACCAACTCATAATTCTTTCTAGCATGTCGAAGGGTCAGATGCTGGCGTCCTCTCCTGCCCAGTTGGTGAATCTGAGAATTCTGAGACAATGTTACAATTGCCTCATGTACACGGACAACCCTCTCCTCCTCCCATGTAACACTAACACTTGTGAGAGATGCAGCTATTTAACCAGACTGGAGGCTGAGCTCTCTCAACTCAGGACTGGCAAGACCAGGCAGGAGGAGAAGGCAACTACACACACCACAATACCAGTCTCACATAACTCAACCACACCACTGAATTAAACACATAAACACACTAAGACATACTCTGAGGCTCTGAGTAAAAATTTACCTAAACAGCAGAGGCCTCCAAAGCAGACACCCAAGCAACTGCAAACTCAATACACCACACAAACAACACATAAACAACAAAATCAGTATGCAAAGCAGTCACTGCCCTTAAGGCCAAATACAACACCAAACATACCTGTCATAGGTGACTCCATAGTCAGACACACTGACGTCCCGCTCACCAGACTGAGTAAGGAGAAGGTCACAGTAAGCTGCCTGTCGGGCGCTAGAATCCGCCACATAATGCAAGCACTCAGGTCTCTCAACAGCAGGTACAAGTACGACTCAGACATTGTCCACACTGGTGTCAATGACCTGAGACGTACCTCCTTGGACTACATGAAAAGAGACATTGAGGAGCTCTCTGATTATGTAGCCCAGGCAGGTATGACCCTGACCTTGAGCAGTATCCTACCTTCACCTAGAATGATGCCACAATACAGTGATAAGATGATCAGCTTTAATAATTGGCTTAAATTCTGGTGTCATTCAAAGGGGATCCAATGTCTGTCTGCCTGGGATGACATGCTGGACAAGCCATGCTGCTTCGCAAGGGACGGCTTGCACCTGTCACCCCTAGGCTTCCGGATACTGGCAAAGGCTCTTGCCACCCCCATAGTGCCTTTTTTAGGCAAGGCTCAAATTCTAAACCTACCACCCTAGAACACAAAAAAGGAAGAAAACTAAAGGTAATGCTGCTCAATGCCAGAAGTCTCAATCTCAAGATGCATGCACGAGGCCCTTCTCAGTATGGAGAACATCGATGTCTGTGCTGTGACAGAAACCTGGTTCAAGGCTCCTGAGAGCACCCCAGCACTATCAGGTTTCACCTCATATCATGCGTTCCGGCCCCAAAATCCGGACAACACCAAGAAAGGAAGGGGGGTGTCCATATTCATAAAGGACACCCACACCTCAAGGTTGGTGGCAACGCACGATGCATCGGAGACCATCCAGGTGCAATTAACCATAGGCAAGACTGCTCTGCAATTTGTAGCATGTTACAGGCCACCCTCTCAAACTCAGGAACCTCACATGGCCTTCCTGAAAACATTGGAGGAGATAAATGTATCTCCAAACACCATCATACTAGGTGACTTCAACTACCCTAATATAGACTGGGAACACTACTCAAGCCCAAACACTCTAGCCCAAAGGTTCCTGGAGTTCATAAACTCAAATGCCATGGAACAACTAGTCACCATCCCCACAAGAGGAGAAAACATACTTGATCTCATCATCATGAACATGGGATCACAATGTTCAACACCGGAAGTATACCCCTCACTGGTGAGATCAGATCATAAACTAATCTCGCTGGAGGTCCTCATCCTGCCCCCACCTGAAATAAAAAAGACCACAATGAAAAACTTCTCAAAAGCCGACTTCACACTTCTAAAAACTAGTGTGGTCTCCTTTAAGGCCCCTGAGCCAGTGGTAAACATTACTCAAACCGCTGAATCACTTACAAATGCCTTCTACCAGCACCTACAGGACTGCATGGATCAGGCAATCCCAAACAAAACTAAGACTCTTTGTACCAAAGGCAAGCGTCCAGTCTGGTGGACCCCAGCCATAAACAAGCTCTACAACAAAAGGAGGAAGCTACTACAAGATAGAGCAAAATCCTTGAAAGGTAAGACACCTTTGATCATTATAAGTAAAAAACTAAGAGCTCTCATAAATTCATCCAAGGCAAATTTTGAGAGAAAAATCGCCAAGGACTCAAAAGACAATCATAAGGCCTTCTTTAGCTATGTTAGAAACCTAGGAGGAAACTCCCAGATATGCTCAGAATTAGTTCAAAATGATGTGAAGATTACTGAACCTACACACACTGCCAACATACTGGCTGACAGGTTCAGTGCAAACTTCTCCCCCCCAAACGGAGAGATATCTATACCAGAGGATTGTAGCCCCCCAAACATCTCCAACGCCCAGGTGAGATCTGCACTCTCCAAGACAAAAGACAGACCATCCATGGGACCGGATGGTGTCCCCGGCTGTGTGCTCCACAAACTCAATGAGGAATTAAACCCGCAGTTAGGACAGCTGTTTAATCTTAGCCTCACCTCAGGATACATACCCAAGGAGTGGCGCACGGCGACTGTGGTCCCATTTCACAAGGGCGGTGCCTCCACTGACCCTGGAAATTACCGTCCCATTAGCTTGACAAGCCTTATCTGCAAAGCCATGGAGAGGATCATAATGGAACTCATAAATAAAGACATAGGGAACTTGCAGACTTTGGATCCAACCCAGTTTGGCTTTGTCAAAGGCAGATCATGCCTTTTAAACTTGGTTGACTTTTTCGAGACAGTCACCAAGGCCATTGATGAGGGAAAGGCAGTCCATACAGCCTACCTCGACCTGGCAAAGGCCTTCGACACAATACCCCACTCAGGTATCATCGAAAAACTCATCAGCTTGAATGTAAACCCATACATCACAAGATGGGTTGCAAACTGGCTAAGTGACAGAACCCACAGGGTCAGAGTTGCTGGAGCCATGTCAGACTCAAAACCTGTCACAAGTGGTGTCCCACAGGGCTCAGTCCTGGGTCCACTCTTGTTCGGCATCTACTTTTCTGAAGTACAAGCAAACACAGGAGGGTTATGGCTGACAAAGTTTGCAGATGACTGCAAACTGGGCGTCATAGTCGAAAACACATCTGACACAGATATCCTTCAGAAGGGCCTCACAGAGATGGATAACTGGTGCCAGAGCCATGGCCTAAAGTTAAACGCCAAGAAATGCATAGTCATACCCTTCGGGAAAAACAAGGTTACCCCTAGCTACCATATAGGTGGCAATCCACTGAGCACAGAAGAAGTCATCAGGGATCTGGGGACCCAGGTTGACAGTAGCCTTCGTTTGACACTCATGTTGCTAAAGTAGTTAGGAAAACCTTCTACATTGCCCACCTGATCATGAAGGGATTCACATCTAGATCAAGGGAGGTCATCGTCCCCCTGTACTCATCACTCATTAGACCTATGATTGAGTACAATGCCCCATTTGGAATGTATCTGACCCGACACCTGCAGCAGCTGGAAAGGCCCCAAAAGTTCCTCACCAAAAGGATAAAGGGTCTCAAAAATATGTCTTATGCTGCCCAACTGAAAGAACTCCAGCTCTATTCAGTCTCATACCGCTTGCTCAGAGGTGACCTGTGCCTGACATATAAGGCCATGTCAAACCCAGATTTGATGAATATGCTTCACCTCAAAAATCTAGATCCCTCAGAACCACAAGGGCAGGAGACTTAAACCTTGACACGGTTATTAATAGAACATGCTGGAGGGACAGATTCATCACCCAGAGACTCCCTATGCTGTGGAACAAAATCCCGGTACATGTGAGGCAGAGCACCTCGCTGGCCTTGTTCAAGAGGAATCTTGACCAATGGATGGGAGATCGCAGATATACCCCAGGGATTACTTCAGTGTCGCTGCTTGACAGAGGCACAGCAAAATAATAGGCATAGTTTTATTCAAACTAAAGGGGTGGCGAAAGCCACATAACTATGGGCTAGGCTTATAAATGCCCTTGGGCAGATAGCCTAGTATGAACCTATGAACCTATGAACCTATAATATTTATAGTATATGAAACTGTGTGGCAATGCAAATGTGTTATCTGCTTGTGTATAAACTTATATATATATATATATATATATATATATATATATATATATATATATATATATATATAAACATATATTTTTATATACAGGTCTGCATGTTTACAATTTCATATAGCAGTACTTAGTTATATTTTTTATTCATATGTGTACATTTGTATTTATACATAAAAGCATGTCTGCACATAAACATGCCATATCTGTATACAGATGCATAATTGTTTACAGATATGTTTATGTCTATTCATACCTTTAGATTACATATTTGCATTTCCACATACATTTCATTTCTCATTTAGTTGCATTTATGTAGTATTTATCTAGCATGCTTTTAAAACCTGTTTTTGGTAAGATTTGAAAATAAAATGTTAAAATATATACTGTAGAATTGTAGAACTGAGCCTTCTTGCCCATACCTGGTATATCCACTTAACAAGCTGGTCAGGCCTGTGCATCTGCAGGTCATCATACCTGTGCTGGCACTGAGGCCCTGAGCAGGTGATCCCCTGTAAGGACTGAAAGCTGCTTACCAGATTCTTGCAGACATTAACCTTTTTCCACTCAGTGCTAGGTACTGGTCCTTTGAACTTGTATATGTATGACCCTTGCAAGAGGTAGACCATGATTTTAGTCTCCTTTTCAAACCAGTTTGGTGCTCAGTCTCATGCCTTCACAACTGCTGCAATCTATTGAATATTGAAGTGTCAGTATCAAAATGAAAATTCTGAGTACAGCAATGTGGTTCACCTAAATGAAACTACACCCTCTGGAGTGTGGCATCCCTATAACCAAACCTAACTGCCATGTAGGGTCATTAAGTTTGGAACTGTCATTATTGGTAACCAAACTGTTTTTTTTTTTTTTAATAGAATAGTTTTACATTTTATCTCCATGGCAAATGACAGTCAGATATTAAATAATTTATTTTTCATTTGCTTATATGTCTTTTTGTGCTTTTCTGCAGTAACTCTGTAATCTTTATTTGTACACTTGATGTGAGTGTCATGCCTTACTCATTTTTGTAAGTATGCTTTTCTAAGTATTACATCACTAAAAATGTTTTTCCCTTCTTTCACTTCACTTTATAAATAAATCTTCCTGTTGATGTCACTTTGCTATTATAGAAACTACGGAGTGTTTTGAGTGTCTATATTAAATTGGTGAAAACTTAAAATAGCGAACGCTGATTTATTGACCCTTTAAAAGTGAAAGCTTGAAATCCCAAAGGCACGGCACAGAGATTTTGTCCCTGGGAAAATAATCGCTGTTCTGTGTCTTTGGGATTTCAAGCTTCCGCTTTTAAAGGGTCAATAAATCAGTAATCGCTATTTTAAGCATTCGCTGATTTAATATAGACCCTGTTTTGAGGTGTTAAGGTGTGTCACACTGTGCAGGATGTGTGTGGCTTAGGCTTCATGAATATGCAACCTAAATGTTTTTAACAGCAAAGAAATCTGAGATATATTAGGCTTGTTTGCACTTTCTTGAGGTCAGCTTGGCTCAGCACCTGTCAATGCAGCTTATGCACAGCTACCCAAGATCTATTCACTTATTACTGCGATTTAGAGAGATAAGTGTAACTCAGATTAATCTGCATACAAAACACATAAATGAGCCTGATTTTATATGAATAAGTTTAAAACTGCCATATTTAATTATGATCACTCAAATAAGATGTCAAGCATTTTGGAAAAGCGCAGACTTTAACAAGTAAGATAAAAGTAGTAGTAAGGATAAAAATTACTAAGAAGCAGTACATACTGAATTTATACAACAGTTAAAGGAGAAATGTGGTTTTCACTGATGTGAATGTCAGATGTAGTTGATTCATGTTAATATTAATGACGTGAGTGTCATTTACAAATGGGAATTCATGACAGCAGCACTGGAAATGTGTACAGAAATGCTGTTGTAGCAATGTGAAAGACAAATGTTTGCAGCATTTTGCATTTAAGAAGTATGCTATACAGGATATTAGTACATAATCTGAAGTGAGCGGAGTCTGATGTACTGCATTTTCATCAATGTATTATGCTGTTTTACTATGACATTTGTATAAGTCATTCATGAATGGAAAAAAATTGCCAATACAAATACAGAAAAGTAATATAACAAGGATTTCAACTCTGTTAGCATTGGCATAAGATATCAGTGTAGCAATAAGAGTTTGCAGTGCCATTGTGCATTTATGGATGATGCTGTACAGGTTAACACAGCACGATTTTAACTGGGTGAATTTGCAGAATGGGTAAATGAATATAAGTGTCGTGTAACCATAAATGCCTTTGTATTCAGATCTTTGATTTATTTCTGATAAACTCAGACATGCTTTCATTGCTGTGTTGTTTGGCTAAGTGGATCGTATTTCAGCATATTATTTTTGTATGTTGTTTTAGGTAAATGGATGATGCAGCAGCACAGATCTAGACAGAAGACAAAGATCATTTTAGCCATGAGAAGAACTGAATCCACATGGCAGCCCTTAAGCCATTTGACAAACACCTTGTTGGAAATGGAGGACCCAAACAAGCTGACAGGAGAATGGCCTGGAATCAAATGGTTATGTATATAAATGCTGCTGCATTAACTCAGTACAAGAAGAAGGCCGATGATATGGTCAGATGTGCAAGAGCAAAGGCAAGTCAGAATGCAAATTACCTTTAGCACTATGGGGGGAGGACCTTAAACACTTATTTGGTTTACACCTAATGAGGAATACCTCCTTTGCATTCAAGGGGGGTGACAATGAAACAATGACGATGACATGGGAATAACCAAAGGTGGTACAGACACTGGCTATAACCCACATCTGCAGCATCAAAAGACATCTGGTAAAAAAGGTTGGTTAGACAACTGCAACATATTTACACAAAAAAATGACTGCTCAAGTGAAATGATTACATGTAACAGATGACAATTACTGCTAACAGGTGAACCCTCTATTTCTTTACATAATGACACTGAACAATGTGTGCAGAGTATGTGTCCTCCACACCTCTTAGCACAGCATACAGTATTGTACTCCAGTATCTGAGTGGTAATATAATCAAATAATTATTTACGTGGTCAGCAGCAGAAATGAGCAGGCCCACTTCTTAAATGCAAAATGCTGCTGATAATATAGTTATATTTATTAGACGGCCTGAGGAAAGTGGCACACAGTTGCCAGGTTTAATGGCAAGGTGTCTTTCCCTAAAGCATGTTAATAACTCTGCAAGATATGCCACTAGATCGCAAAGTCAAGTACATGGTAACATGATACTACTGGCTGTAGAAGGAGAAACCTCATGCACACTATGAACCCATGCACACTAGTGTCTTCAGAACCACTGAAACACCTTCTGGGTGATGGTATAAGTTCAAAGGTAACAGTGTCCACTGTGACACCTTTACAAATGGGTGCAAGGTGTAGGCATACTTCACAACTACCTCGGGAAACATGTAAATTATTGTCTGCCCAGCAGAAAATGTGCCATGACATTAAGCCTCAATACACTGCTACAGAGAGTCAGCTAAAAATGGTGTATACATGAGAATTCCTAGCACAACATGAAAATGGTAGAGTGTAGCTATAATGCCATGATCACATTGATCCATAGTATGATGTTGCATCAAGCATCCATGTCCACCTCCATTCATACACTAGTGAGGACTTACCAGACTCAGGTAACAGTCAGTGTTGGAAGGGGAAGAAGACAGGTTACTGTCTGGATATGTGGGGGCATATCAAATTGCACTACAAGAGCTTCTCAGAATGGTAGTAGAGATAATAGGCAGGAACAAACATAACAGAATTCATGCAGGCCATGTCAGCATTCCTCTAATGTAGCAGATCCTTTCATTCTAGGTCTTGGTCCCACATCACTATGAGATAAGTGTCTATAGGATCATCTGCATCAGACAGGTCACATCATTGCATCAAGTTAGTGTCCAGCTTACATGACAGCCCCTACTTGAGATCACATGAACCTTACCTATCCTAACTTTAGCAGATGTCATAGATGACACATTTTATCTTGAAGCGTTTGTTTGGCCTGCTTGCTCTGAATACTGCTGATCTCTGGCTGAATTGTATTTTTAATTGAAGCTCTTCATTTAAGGTTTGATCACTTCTATTTTGTATCTTACTTTAGTATTACAATTGTTTTGCTTTAAGTTTTCTGTTCTGTTGGAGTTTTAGGAGTTCTTGGCTAGGGTCAGCTAAAAAAGTTATCAAAAAATTCCTTTGCAAACTGTGAATAACAGCAGTTAATTAGTGAGGGGAGCTGAGAAACAGCATTATTCGTTTATTTAGAAATATAAGTGTTTGTTTGGCCTGCTTGCTCTGAATATTGCTGATCTCTGTCTGCATTTTATTTGAATTGAAGCTCTTCATTTAAGGTTTGATCACTTATTTGTTTTGTTTTACTTTTTCTGTTTTGTTGGGAGTTTTAAGAGTTCTTGGCTAGGGTCAGTTAAAAAAAGTTACCAAAGATTTTCTTTGCAAACTGTGAATAATACCAGTTAATTGGTGGGAGGAGATGAGAAACAGCATTGCTCTTTTAATTAGAAATATCTCTATTTAGCTGAAGTGCTTGTTTGGCTTGCTTGTTGGCCTGCATGCTCTGAACATTGCTGATCTCTGGTTGCATTTTTCCCCTCTTGTCTGCCCCATTCTTGTTTTGTTCTTAAATTTGGTGGCTTTTGAGTTGCCCACCCATACTATAAATCTCATTTTGGACACACCTCCCAATCCCACCTCAACATCTCATCAGCTCATTCTACTGAGTAGAGAGAAATCATTTGATAAGGCCCACCTCCTTAGTTTTTCAACCTTCAATTATCTTGTTTCCTCCCCTCCCACTTAATCGAAAAAAATGCACTTTATTCATCTGCTTTTACTGTGTTTGTGTTTCTTCCTACTTTATTACTTTATTGTTCTTAAAAGTATACAATTGCACTTATTCTGCTGAATTTATTGCTGCTAGTAAGTAGCCTGATTAAATTGCAAGTGTTATTCTAAGCCATTTTCTTTAAGCACTAGGCTTTAGGCCAGTTGTTTTACATTAGGAAGGTTTGTGGTCTACACACTTGTAGCAGGAGAAATAGCTTACATCCTTCTAAATTGGGAATTGCTGGTTGATGGCTTAGTGTGTGTGTAAGTGTCTTATTTCTGCTGGTTTAAGCACTTGGGCTTCAGGCCAGTTATTTTACATTAAGAAGGTTAGTGATCTACACTCTTGTGGGAGGAGAGGGTAGATTCTGACCTTCTGAGCTTGGAAATGCTGGTTGAAGTCTTATTGTGCCTGTTTATTTGAACTGTTTCTTTCCAAAATTGGTGCACCTCGTTTGCTGTAACATATACTAGATTCAGAGCTGCTGAATCTAGCTCTGTTTCTATAACTTGAGCACTAAAGCAGGCCATCTTTTGTTGTAGAGGATTCCCCTGCACTCTAGTGGCAGGAGTGTGCAGTTAGAACTCATTTGATTGAAGGTGGCTGGAACAGGGCACAGTTTTGAGCTTTTTTATTGGTTAATTTGTTTAAATCAGTTGGATTTTGTTTGCTACTGTTATATTTAAGTGTGTATCTGTTCTGCTGTATTAAATCAACCTAAGCAGAGTTTAAATATATTTAGCATAGTCTGGTTACAGATTTTGCTGTATCCAGTTCTGTTTGTGTGATTCCTGTGTTTCCTGCTAGGCCATCTTGTGTTGCCTGGAGCCTGCCTGCATTCAGCGGGAGTAAGTGAACTGGTTGGAACTGGAGAATGCTGACATTTATGCAGTCACTGAAATCTGGTTCAAAGCTGCAGAGAGCACCCGAGTCTTACCAGGTTACTCATCCTACCATACTTTCAGTCCCCAAATGGAGGGCTACAAAGCCAAAGGAGGTGGAGTTTCAATATTTATCAAAGATATACACACCTCCAGGCTGGTCAAACAGTTTGACACACAGGAGACATTCAAAGTGCAGCTAACTGTAGACAAAATACATATTCATATCATAGCTACAGACCCCCAACCATGACTCATGACACCCACTCCACCTATCTGGACTTACTTAAATCCATCAACATTCAACACTCCACCCTGATCCTAGGTGACTAACTGCCCAACCATAAATGGGAAGATCTATTCTAGCCCAAACATGAACAGCCAGAGACTCCTTAATTGCATTAATGCCAATGCATCAGCTCAGCTGGTCAACATGCCCATGAAAGGTGAAAATATCCTGGACATGGTACTAACCAACATGAGAAGCCACTGTAGCACCCTTACAGTGTCATCCTCCTTGGTAAGATCTGACCATAAAGTGATCACTTTCAAAATCACTATCTCCCCTAACCCCACTCTGTCAGGGTCAAACAAAAAAATGTTCAAAAGCTGACTACAATCTCCTGACAGCAGGTATAAGTAGCTTCACAGCCACTGTCCCTTCAATTGAAAGTAGCACTAATGTCCAAGCCTACACCAAAAAGCTATGTGAGCACCTACATAGCTGTATGGACTCGGCAATACCTGACAGGACCAAATCATCTTCTTCAAGGAAGAGTAAACCTGTCTGTGGACAGCAGCAATAAACAAAGTCTATAACAAAAGGAAAACTTGCTGTCCAGGACAAAGGAGGAGCAGGTGCCAAGTTGAAAGCAATCTCTCCTTTGTCTGAACAAGCAAATAAGGTCACTGGTGAAATCTTCTAAGGCTAACTTTGAGTCCAAATTAGCCAAATCCACTAGGGATAATCACAAGGCCTTCTTCACATATATCTGCAATCTCAAAGGTAGCACCTAAATCTGCTTTGAACTGGGGGTCAAGAACACCACATACACAAAAGCCATAGATATAGCTAACCTACTGGCAGAAGGGTTCAGTGAAAACTTCACCCCCCATCCTCCCATCAGTAAGCCAGAACATCCCCAGCACCTGCCTCCCTCCCCATATCACCGGGGAGTTGGTCTTTAATGCCCCCTCAAAGGAAAAAATACAGTCTCCATAGGACCTGACAACATCTCTGGCTGTGTCCTACATGAACTCAGTCATGAGGTCTCAGCTCCATTAGACACCCTATTCAACCATAGCCTGAGCACCGGCTTCATCCCACGCAAATAGAGGACAGCCACTGTCATTCCTCTACACAAAGGTGGAGTATCCACTGACACAAGCAATTATACATCAGCCTAACTAGCCTGATCTGCAAGGTCATGGACCTTATAAACAAGGACATTGGCAATCACCAAATGCTTGACCCCATACAATTCTCTTTTGTTAAAGAGACATCATGTCTGTTAAACTTAGTCGACTTCTTTGAAACAGTCATCAAAGCCATAGACGAGGTGAAGACAGTGCGTACCACCTACCTTGACCTAGCCAAAGCCTTTGACACTATTCCCCACTCAGGCATAATAGATAAACTCTTCCAGATATGCATGGACCTACATGGACCTGTATGTTACCAGATGAGTAGCTAACTGGCTCACTGATAGAACCCACTCAATCAAAATATGGGAAACCACCTCTAGTCGTAGATGATATATGTCTGAAAGTAGTCAATCATTAGCATTTTAATCTGTCCATGCAGTAGTAAAGAGATAGCTGGGCTATCAGGGTTTGCATATGACCTGCATTAACACTTGCTTGTTCTCAGATGCATGGTTACAGTTCTTACTGCCTGCATTGAATGTTTTATCCTGTCTATTTAGGAAGGGTCTCAAACTGTTTCGATGAGGTCTTTAACATCATTTTCCTTATGTTAGTGTAATCCCTGTGCTCTTCTGTTATTGTATATCTATTTTGGGGGATTTTGTTACATCTGTTTCTTTTTATGCAAATTAAAGCTTTGTGCTTATTTTACTTTGCTTTAAATCTCATCCTGGTCATCTTCACACACCCACAAGCCTAACATCTTTCCATTTTTGTCTTTATCCTTTAAAAAAAACAGTGACCTCACACAATTGGCAGTCTCCACCCCAAAAAAATGGGTGGTGCTCTCCTGGACAGCCTTCCAGTGGATCATGCTGTAATGGCTTTTATTATAACATTGACAGGACACTACTTTACTTTACAAGTGAATGTAGATGCCTCTTTCATGGTGAATGTGCTTCTTAACTTTTACACTTATAAGCTACTTTGTACTTTATTCAGATAATTTGTCAATATTTGTATAACATCCTAGAGCTCACTAAGCCAGGGGCAACAGCTGCATATGACCCCCTCATAGCCTCCCCTCTTTCTTTAAGACTAGCGAACTTCCCTCCAGTCAATCCTTTCAATACTTCTTGTAGTTTGGTGACCCTGTTCCTCAGAAGCATATTTAGACCCAGGGCTTATAATTCCTTAACAAAGGGATACCTTCGACCCTCTGTCTTACTACCAGGCTTTTCCCTTGGACTTTCACAGACTGGTGGATGAAACTCTTATCTGACTTTCAAACATTAGTGCAAGTACTTTCTTTAATTTATCTTTATTATAAAGCAATCCTATACAATTTTTCCTCTATTGCTGACTTACCTGGTTAGTGTCTACACTGATACTTATAGTTTTTATTCTGCAGGCTCGTTTCTGATGGTGCTTTGCTAGCTCCAGGTGCTGCCCGTTCAGTTTGCCCTCGCTGTGCTAAGGCTCACTCTGCTCCCCTACCATACCCCCATTCCCACCCACCCTGGGATCTGCTTTTTTCCTTGACAGGCTCATCACCTTCTCCCTGTCCTCCAATCAGAACTCCACCTACACTTTTCAATCTCACTTCATCCATTATCTCATCAAACGATGTGTCCATACTCAACACCATTGCTCCTGCCAATCTCCCTTGCTTTCCTTGCTCTTCTGCACTTAACTTCCATCCACACAATACACCACAATTTAAAACCTTTACCTATCGCCTCAACCATAAGTCCACTTACACCCAGCTACTACCTAATTCACCCAGGGCTTACTGCATTATACAACTACTCTGCTACTAAATTTAAACTAGTAACTGGAGCAAATACTAAACTTAGCCTAAAAGCTCTATACAAACATTCCATACTTAAAAGAAAATTAATAACCACAAACCTACCTCTCAAAAAAGCAAAACTTCTCCTATGTGTGGACATCCACCCAAACCCCGGACCAACCCTAAATCCCACAACCCAACAAACCAATAAATCTCTCACCATAGCAACCATTAATTTGCAAAGTATTAAGAATAAAATTCCAGACTTCCATGCCTGGATTTCACACAGTAGGCCAGATATAACAACAACCACAGAAACCTGTCTCAAACCATATATAAAAAAACTCAGAATTTCTACTACCTGGCTTTTCTTGCTTATGATACAACAGACCCCACAAAAAAGGTGGAGTTGTTGCATTAATTTACCCAAGTCATTTCACATTAGAACCATATACCAACCCCACCCCACAATTTGCATCTATCAAAATTGTTGTAGCTTTCCTACAACTGAATACCAGCAAAAAGCACTGCATCATTGGAATCTATATCCCACCAGGCAATAATATACTCATCCTAGAACAAATCCTTGCCTGGACTTCAAAAACCTTTACCAGTGAGACAATAATCCTTGGAGATGTCAACATAGATTGGATAGAAGTCACAAAAAATCAACGCTCAAATAAAAATCTATTCAATTGTACCCAGTTTACCAATGAAGTAACTAGACCCAACAAAACAACTGGTGGTTCCATCATAGACTGGATACTAGTCTCACACCCAAACAAAGTAGCTTCAGCAAGGACTCTACCTCAAACCATAAGTGATCACCTCTCACCATACATAATATGTAAATCCACCCTAGCCCCCAGCCAACACCAGTACAGACTAACTAGAAATATCCCCAATTTCGACCAAACAACTCTAAATGTCACCCTGGCACAAGTAAACTGGAGCATTCTCAAAATCCTTCCACTAGATGAAGCTGTTGAATTCTTTAATTCAACCTTCTTAGATATCCTAAATAATCTAGCCCCCATACAGCAAAAAAAAAAAAATTAAAAACAACAATGCTACCTGGCTTACTCATCCCACAAAACAACTGATATCTAAAAGAGACAAATGTTGGAAGCTATGGCAAAAAAACAAAGACCCCCCCAATACATCCTACAATTCAAACAACTTCATAATCCAGCAAAACATGCAGCAGTAAAAGACAAAAACAAACAAAAAACAATTCTATCTATCTAACCAAGAATGCCATAAACACAACCCTAAGAAATTCTAGAATACAATCTCAACCCCACTTAACCCAGGATCCAATAACAACCCTTGTTCTGACCCAGACAAATCCTCCACAGAAACTGCCACAATAATTAACTCACATTTTATAGACTCCATTGCTAAACTTACAGACAAATTCCCTCAAATAAATATCACAGCACACTCACCAGTTATAAACTCCATGCCAAACTTCATTTTATCCTCCATCCCTACCTCAACTATCTTGAAACTACTCCTTAAACTCAAACCGTGTACTAATGCACCTGATAGCCTAACCCCAACACACCTACAGATGTCAGCAAAGTCTATAACTTATCCAGTTAGCATATTTATCAATAGATCTCTCCAAGAATAGCAAGTACCCACTATCTGGAGAAAAGCTTGTATTTTCCCACTAAATTAAGGTGGCCAAATCATAGATTTCACCAGTTTCCGACCCATAGCAGTCCTTTCCCCTCTATCTGTAATTCTAGAAAAATGTGTCTACAATCAACTCCTAAAGCACTTCCTAGACAATAAAATCTTGTCCCCCACCCAACTCGGTTTCAGACCTGGACACAGTACCACCACTGCCCTTATATCATTCTTGGACACTGTAGACTGTGCAAGCGACACATGTAAAATTGTGTCCTTTTTATTCTACAACCTATCTGGCATTTGATACAATCTCACATCCCCTACTACTCACTAAACTATCTAACCTAGGAATCTCACCCCCTACGTTAGATTGGTTCTCTTACTACCTTACAAATAGACTACAAGCAACAAAATGGGACCAGTACTTCTCACCTTATCTCCCAATATCAATAGGAGTTCCCCAAGGCTCTATACTTGGGCCGTTCCTTTTCAGTATATTTGTTAATGACTTCCACTCTCCCCTGTCCCAGACCTCACTTATTCAATACACAGATAATTCCACCATCATCTGCTCTACTTACTCCACCACTCTCCAAAAACTAACTCAAATCGCCTTCCCATCCACAGAAACATGGATGAACAACCTGTTTGCACTTATTTTTAAAATCGTTTTTTTCTCAAAACTTGCATTTATTTTGTCTTTGGCCTAGCACTCTTGTGTGGGGTCATTTACTGCACTGTTATAACTTGTTGATACTTGTGAACCTCTGCTATCTCTGAAAAAAACAAACAAAACAAAAAAAATCTAGCTTTTTTCCCACTTTTCTGAGATTTAAAAAAGTTCAGTTACAGGCTTGCTGTTCTTGAACTGTTTGTAAGTTTCTTGGAGGCCATTTTTGCTTGGGCTAAAGGGAAGTCTCTCTGTTGATCAGTGGCAGTGAAAAACATTGAGCAGCCTGCCTGCCCCTGTGGGAGTGGTTACTGACTTGAAACTGTAGTTTTATTGGCCATTGTGGGTCAATTCCAAACTCCTTCATCTTCCTCTCTTAAAACCTGGTTGCCTCGTGGTTTTGGCATCTTTTCAGGCTTGTTGGCTGTTGGTGAAGCACCCACCAAGAGGAGAAAACGCTGAGAGAAGAAAGGAGCCACTTTTGAGATTTTAAGTATTTTTCCTCTGTTTATTTGCTAAGTTTTTCTGCATAGCCGCCTATTTTGAGTATTTTCTGGCTTTTTAAACTTGATTTCTGCATTAGTAACTGTATTTAGAGCACAACCTAGAGCTGTTTACTGAATTTCCTGTTTGCACTTATTTTTAAAATCGTTTTTGTTCTCAAAACTTGCATTTTATCTGTCTTTGGCCTAGCACTCTTGTGTGGGGTCATTTACTGCACTGTTATAACTTGTTGATACTTGTGAACCTCTGCTATCTCTGAAAAACAAAAAATCTTGCTTTTTCCCACTTTTCTGAGATTTAAAAGTTCAGTTACAAGCTTGCTGTTCTTGAACTGTTTGTAAGTTTCTTGGAGGCCATTTTTTGCTTGGGCTAAAGGGAAGTCTCTCTGTTGATCAGTGGCAGCGAAAAACATTGAGCAGCCTGCCTGCCCCTGTGGGAGTGGTTACTGACTTGAAACTGTAGTTTTATTGGCCATTTTGGGTCAATTCCAAACTCCTTCATCTTCCTCTCTTAAAACCCTCTTTTGCACGTTTTTGTGCATAGCGCAACAGCGCTGCCTAATTGGGTTTAAACTATTCCTGGCTCCACAAAGTCTGCTCTTCACTTTTTCCCTTAGAACTGCTCTATCTCTCAATTTAAACACCATATTCTCATTCTAAGGCCCTTCACTGGTCCAATTAAGTAATCCTACAAGTTAGCACTATTAAACCATAAGCACTACTTACTCTTATACTCTCTACGATTACCCTGTCCTCTATTGGTCTGTCTTAAATTCAGTTTCCCTATATTACTCTAGCATGTCCAAAGGTCAGTCAATGGTTTCCTCTCCAGTCCAGCTGGTGAATCTGGGAATTTTGAGGCAATGTTACAACTGTCTCATGTACACGGACAACCCTCTCCTCCTCCAAACAGGTTCAAATATATGTGAGAGATGCAACTATTTAGCCAAACTGGAGGCTGAGCTCTCTCATCTCAAAACTGGTGTAACCAGTCAGGAGGAGCAGGTAACCTCACACAACACAATTCCAGTATCACATAGTCCCACCACATCAGTGAACCAAACACATAAATACACAAAAACATACTCGGAGGCTCTAAATAAAAATCTACCTAAGCAACAGAGACCTCCAAAGCAGACATCCAAGCAAACGCTACCTCAAAACAAAACACGCACAACACATAGCCCACAAAGTCAGTGTGCCAAGCAGCCACAGCCCTTAAGGCTGAATAACATACCTGATACTCTTGTAATAGGTGACTCTATTGTCAGACACACTGATGTCCCGCTCACCAGGCTGAATAAAGAGAAGGTCACGGTGAGCTGCCTGTCGGGTGCTAGGATCCGCCACATAACGCAAGCACTCAGGTCACTCCAAAGCAAATAAAAATATGACTCAGTCATTGTACATGCTGGTGTGAATGACCTGAGACGTACCTCCCTGGACTACATGAAAAGAGACATAGAGGAGCTCTCTGATCATGTAGCCCAGGCTGGTATGACCCTGACCTTGAGCAGCATCTTACCCTCACCTAGAATGATGCCACAGTACAAAGACAAAATGATCGATTTTAACAATTGGCTAACATTTTGGTGTCATTCAAAGGGGATCCAGTGTCAGTCAGCCTGGGATGACACGCTCGACAAGCCACGTTGCTTTGCTAGGGACGGCTTGCACCTGTCACCACTGGGCTTTCGGATATTGGCAAAGGCTTTTGCCACCCCCATAGTGCCTTTTTTAGGCAAGGCTCAAAAGTCAAACCCACCCCCATAGTCAGCACAAGGAACAAGAAACTAAGGGTAATGCTGCTTAACGCCAGAAGTCTTAACCTCAAGATGCACGCACTTGAAGCTCTCCTCAGTATGGAGAACATTGATATCTGTGCAGTGACAGAAACCTGGTTCAAGGCTCCAGAGAGCACCCCAGCACTACCAGGCTATACCTCATATCATGCTTTTCGGCCCCAAAACCCGGACCGAACCACAAAAGGAGGGGGAGTTTCCATATTTATCAAGGATATCCACACCTCCAGGTTAGTGGCATTGCACGAAGTATCAGAGACCATCCATGTGCAACTAACAGTGGGCAAGACTGCTTTTCAGTTTATAGCATCCTACAGACCACCCTCTCAAAGTCAGGAATCCCACTCGGCTTTCCTGAAAACATTGGAGAACATGAAGATCTCTCCGAACACCATTATATTGGGCAACTTCAACTACCCAAACATTGACTGGGAGCACTACTCAAGCCCCAGCACCTTAGCCCAAAGGTTCCTGGAAATTATAAACTCAAATGCTATGGAACAACTAGTCACCACTCCCACAAGAGGGGACAACATACTAGACCTGATCATTACCAACATGGGGACTCTATGCTCCACACCAGAAGTATATCCCTCATTGGTAAGATCAGACCATAAATTAATTTCACTGGATGTCCACATCCCGACCCCACCCCAGCCCAGAAAACCACAGTGAAAAACTTCTCAAAAGCGAACTTCTCACTTTTCAAAACCGAAGTGGAATCCTTCAAGGCCCCAGGGCCAGTGGAAACTACGGCCCAAACTGCAGAATCCTATATAAACGCATTCTACGGACATCTCCAGGAATGCATGGATCATGCTATCCCAAACAAAACCAACACCCAATCATCCAAAGGCAGGCGTCCAGTCTGATGGACCCCTGCCATAAATAAACTGTACAACAGAAGGAGGAAGCTGCTACATGATAGAGCTAAATCACTAATAGGGAAGGCATCTCTGAGTAGTGCTCCCAGTCAATGTTTGGATCCAGTGTCTGTCTGCCTGGGATGACATGCTTGACATGCACCTGTCACCCGGATATTGGCTAAGGCTCTTGCCACCCCCATAGTGCCTTTTTAGGCAAGGCTCAAATTTTAAACCTACCACCCTAGAAAACAAAAATGGGAAGAAACTGAGGGTAATGCTGCTCAATGCCAGAAGTCTAAATCTCAAAATGCCGAGGCCCTTCTCAGTATGGAGAACATCGATGTCTGTGCTGTAACTGAAACCTGGTTCAAGGCTCTTGAGAGCACCCCGGCACTATTAGGTTTTACCTCATATCATCCCCAAAACCCGGACCACACCACAAAAGGAGGGTGTATCCATATTCATAAAGGATACCCACACCTCCAGGTTGGTAAAACCATCCAGGTGCAACTAACCATAGGCAAAACTGCTCTACAAATTGTAGCATGCTACAGGCCACCCTCTCAAACTCAGGAACCCCACACAGCCTTCCTGAAGACACTGGAGGGTATAAATGTATCTCCAAACACCATCATATTGGGTGACTTCAACTACCGAATATAGACTGGGAACATTACTCAAGCCCTAACTTTCTAGCCCAATGGTTCCTGGAGTTCATAAATTCAAATGCCATGGAACAGCTAGTCACTGTTCTCACGAGAGGAGAAAATATACTAGATCTCATTGTCACAAACATGGGGACAAAATGCTCCACACCGAAGTATATCCCTCATTGGTGAGATCTGATCATAAACTAATCTCACTGAAAATCCACATCAAACAAAAAGACCATAGTGAAGAACTTCTCTAAAGCAAACTTCACACTACTCAAGACTGGTGTGGTATCCTTCAAGGCCCCTGAGCCAGTGGAAACCACAACCCAAGCTGCGGAAGCCCTTACAAATGCTTTCTATGAACACCTCCAGGACTGCATGGATCAGGCAATCCCAAATAAAACCAAGACTCTTTCCACAAAGGGCAAGCGTCCAGTCTGGTGGACCCCAGCCATTAACAAACTTTACAATAAGAGGAGAAAGCTATTACATGATAGAACAAAATCCATAAAGGGAAGTCACCCCTGATCATTATTAGTAAAAACACTCATAAAATCAACTAAGGCCAATTTTGAGAGAAAAATTGCCATGGATTCAAAGGACAATCATAAGGCCTTTTTCAGCTATGTTAGGAACCTGGGTGGAAACTCCCAGATATGCTCAGAATTAGTCCAAAATGATACAAAAATCACTGAACCCACAGACATTGCCAACATACTGGCAGACAGGTTCAGTGCAAACTTCACCTCTCCCCTAAAGGAGGGATAACTATACCAGCCGAGTGTAGCCTCCCAGACATCTCAAATGTGCAGGTGAAAGCTGCTCTCTCTAAAGCTAAAAACACAGCATCAATGGGACGGATGGTGTTCCGGCTGTGTGCTACACGAGCTAAATGAGGAATTAAACCCGCACATAAGGCAGCTGTTTAATCTCAGCCTTACCACAGGATCGTGCCCAAGGAGTGGCGACGGCAACTGTGGTCCCACTCCACAAAGGCGGCACCTCTACGGACCCTGGTAATATAAGCTTAACAAGTCTAGTCTGCAAAGCTATGGAGAGGATCATAATGGAGCTCATAAACAAAGATATAGGGGACTTGCAGACATTGGACCCGACCCAGTTTGGCTTTGTCAAGGGAAGATCATGCCTTTTGAACTTGGTCGACTTCTTGAAACAGTCACCAAGGCCATTGATGAGGAAAGGCAGTCCATACAGCCTACCTTGACCTTGCAACACAATACCCCACTCGGGTATTGTAGAAAAAAATGTAAACCCATATGTCACAAGATGGGTTGCAAACAGGACAGAACCCACAGGGTTAGAGTTGCTGGCGCTGTGTCAGACTCCAAGCCGGTCACAAGTGGGCATCTACTTCTCAGAAGTACAGGCCAACATGGGAGGACTTTGGCTGACAAAGTTTGCAGACGACTGCAAACTGGGCCATAGTGGAAAGTGCATCGGACACGGATATCCTTCAGAAGGGACTCACGGAAACAGATAGCTGGTGCCAGAGCCATGGCCTGAAGTTAAACGCCAAAAAATGTATAGTCATACCCTTCGGGAAAAACAAGGTAACCCCAAGCTACCATATAGGTGGCAATCCACTAAGCACAGAAGAGGTTATCAGGGACCTGGGGACCCAGGTTGACAGTGGCCTTTCTTTTGACACTCACATTGCTAAAGTGGTTAGAAAGACCTTCTACATTGCCCACCTGATCATGAAGGGATTCACATCCAGATCTGGTGAGGTCATTGTTCCCCTGTACTCTTCAGTTATCAGACCAATGATCGAGTACAATGCCCCATTCGGGATGTATCTCACCCGACATCTGCAGCAATTGGAGAGACCCCAAAAGTTCCTCACCAAAAGGATAAAGGGACTCCAAAATCTGTCATATGCTGCCAGATTGAAGAAACTCCAGCTCTATTCAGTCGCATACCGTCTGCTCAGAGGTGACATGTGCCTGACATACAAGGCCATGCCCAACCGGAATTTATGGACATGCTCCACCTCAAAAATCCAAATCCACCAAAACCACTAGAGCAAGCGACTTAAACCTTAGCACGGATATAAATAGGGCGTGCTGGAGGGATAGATTTATCACTCAGAGACTCCCTATGCTGTGGAATAAAATCCCGGTCCATGTGAGGCAGAGCACCTCGCTGACTCTGTTCAAGAGAAATCTAGACCTGTGGATGGGAGATCGTAGGTTTACCCCGGGAATCATCTCTGTGTCACTGCTGGACAGAGGCACAACAAACTAATGGGCACAGTATTTTTTCATATAAGGGGTGGCGCTAGGCTTATAAATGCCTTAGGGCAGATAGCCTAGTATAAACCTATGAACCTATGAACCTAATCAGTACAAGCAAAAAATTACGATCCCTCATAAAATCCTCCAAGGCCAGCTTCGAGAGAAAAATTGCACAGGACACCAAAGACAATCATCAGGCTTTTTTCAGTTATGTTAGGAACCTGGGATGCAACTCCCAGACTTGTTTTGAGTTGATTCTAAACAACAAAAAATACACTGAACCCACAGACATCGCTAATATCCTGGCAGACAGGTTCAGTGCAAACTTCTCCACCCCCTCCTCCCCAAAAGATCAAGTATCTATCCCAGCAGAGGGCTGCCTCCCAAACATCTCTGATGCTCAGGTGAAGGCTGCCCTCTCCAAAGCAAAAAACACTGCTTCCATGGGACCAGATGGCATCCCAGGTTGTGTCCTACATGAACTCCAAGAGGAACTAATCCCTCAAATAAAACAGCTATACAATCTTAGCCTCACTACAGGATATGTGCCCACAGAATGGCGTAGAGCAACAGTGGTCCCACTCCACAAAGGTGGAGCCTCTACAGACCCTGGAAACTATTGCCCCATAAGCCTGACTAGCTTAATCTGCAAGGCTATAGAGAGGATCATCATGGAGCTCATAAACAAAGACAGTGGGGACCTACAGACACTAGATCCTACTCTGTTCGGCTTTGTCAAGGGCAGATCCTGCCTTTTGAACCTGGTTGACTTCTTTGAAACAGTCACCAAAGCCATAGATGAAGGGAAGGTAGTCCACACAGCCTATCTGGATCTTGCAAAGGCATCTGACACAATACCCGACTCGGGCATCATAGATAAGCTATCCAGCTTAAATATAAACCCCTATGTCACAAGATGGGTCGCAAACTGGCTCAAAGACAGAACCCACAGAGTGAGAGTTGCTGGAGCCATGTCAGACTCGAAATGAGTCACAAGTGGCGTCCCACAGGGTTCTGTCCTGGGACCACTCTTGTTCGGTATATACTTTTCCGAGGTACAGGCAAATGTGGGAGGACTATGGCTCACCAAGTTCGCAGACGACTGCAAACTGGGCACCATAATCGACTCTCCAGCTGACACAAACATCCTTCAAAAAGGTCTCACAGAGACAGATAACTGGTGCCAGTGCCATGGTTTAAAGCTAAATGCCAAAAAATGTATAGTCATACCCTTTGGCAAAAACAATGTGCCCACAAATTACCACATAGGCGGAAACCCATTAAGTACAGAGAAAGTTATTAGGGACCTGGGGACCCAAGTTGATAGCAATCTCTCCTTTGAAAACCACATTGCCAAGTGGTTAGAAAGACCTTCTACATAGCCCACCTCATCACAAAGGGTTTCACATCTAGATCAAGAGAGGTAATCGTGCCCCTTTATTCATCCCTCATCAGGCCCTTCATAGAATACAATGCCCCTTTTGGGATGTACCTTACCCGACACCTGCAGCAATTAGAAATACCCCAAAAGTATCTCACCAAGAGGATCAAGGGTCTCAAACAGATGCCATATGTTACTCGGTTAAAAAAACTCTAGCTCTACTCAGTTGCATACCGCCTACTTCGAGGTGATCTATGCCTGACATACAAAGCTATGTCAAATCCAGAATTAATGGACATGCTCCACCTCAGTAAATCTAAATCCCTTAGAGCCACACGCTTGAGGGACTTGAACCTCAGTACAGAAATAAATAGAACTTGCTGGAGGGACAGGTTCATAACCCAGAGGCTCCCTTCGCTCTGGAATAGAATTCCAGTTCATGTGAGGCAGAGCACCTCACTGAATCTCTTCAAGAAGAATCTCGATAGGTGGATGGGGGATCGTAGGTTTGTCCCAGGGATTACTCCCGTGTCACTATTAGACAGAGGCACAGTAAACTAAACCTTAAAAAGGGCACAGTATACTCAAATCAAGGGGTGGCGTAAGCCATACAGAATCAGGCTAGGCTTATAAATGCCCCAGGACAGATAGCCTAGTATGAACCAATGAACCTATGAACCTATGAATCACCTAGCCCTAAATGCTAATAAAACTAAACTCCTTCTATTCACCCCTAAAAGATCCACCCCCCCCCCCCATAAACAGGTCAGAATTTACTATTCAGTCTCAGAACAGCACTGTCATCAAAGCAGTACCCCACACTAAACTCCTTGGAGTTACTAACAATGAAAATCTCTCCTTTGACCTTCATATCCTAAACAACATTAGAAAGACCCACCAAAAGTGGGTCTGCTTTACAGACACATAACTTACCTCAACCACTTAGCCAAAAAACCCTAACATCCTCCTTTCTTTTACTATCTCTACTATATTATGCCCCCCTGCTCACAGGCATTCAACTCTCTCTAAAAAACAAACTTAAATCTTGCTACAATAAAGTAGCCAAGTTTGCCAGCAATGCTACACATACCACCCATCACTGTACATCCCTTGAAAAACTTAAGTGGTTCAAACTACCTCACTTTCTAACTTACCTATAACTTACCACTGCACATAAAATCATAACTAAACCAGATAATTGCCCATCCTAGCCTCACTAATATCCCCCTACAACCACACTAGGTACCTCAGTTCAGAAAATAAATGTTTTCTTAATGTAGAATTAACAACCTTACAGCTGTCCGAGCTCTTTACTCTATTGCTATAGCCGCGGTGTGGAATTCTTTACCCACCACAATCAGAACCACTTCTAACTATACCATTTTCAAGAAGTCTCTGCAAGAATACTTCTCCAAACTATGGCTCTGTACATGCTCAAATAATTATTCCAGCATTTCATGAAAATAGAAACCTCTTGTAACAACTTTAACACTTTGAAATATCTATCTTCACTTAATTTAACTTTTTTCCGTCTCAATTGTATGCATCCTCAGCTACAAGATGAAATTTAGAAATCCTAATTCTAATTGTATATCAACATGTATATATTGTACCTGGATGTAAGTCATTATTATTTTTGTATTTTGTATAATGTTGCTTACTAGTAACTTGAATCTGTTAACAGTAGTTATGTAACTTTATCTCATCAATGTATATGTAATATGTGGAGCTTTTCTCCCCAGGCCTCCACTGTAAATGGGCACCCCTAGGCCAGGTGGACTATCCCGGAAAACTAATGCAAATAAATAAAAATAAATAAATAAATAAATACATAAACAAACAACTAAATAAATAAATAAATACATAAGAGGTCCTTACCAAAACTAATGACTGGTGCCAGAAGCATGGCCTCAAACTGAATGCCAAGAAATACACCATTATGTCCTTTGGGGAAAATGGTGTCCCCACTAATTATCACATTGATAACAATGTATTAAGCACATGATCAGTCGTGAGGGACTTGGGCACCCAGGTAGACAGCAAGCTGACTTTTGACAACCGAGTTGCCTCCATTGTAAGGCTTTCTACATGGCCCACCTCATAAGTAAGGGTATTTCATACAGGAACAAGGAGGTCATAACATACATGTACTCCTCCCTTATCAGACCCATTATTGAGTACAATGCTCCCTTTGGCATGTACCTTGCCAATCATGCAGCAGCTGGAGAGACCACAGAGGTTCCTGACCAGGAAAATCCCGGGTCTCAAACACCTATCCTATACAGATAGGCTAAAAGCCCTGTCCCACTACTCAGTCTCATACAGACTGCTCAGAGGTGACCTGTGTCTGGCATACAAGGTCACCTCAGACCCAGCCTTGATGGAGTTGCTGCATATCCATAAGTCAAATTCCACTCGAGCAACCCACATGCAAGGCCTCAACCTGGTCTGTGACATTAAAAGAACTTGTTGGTGGGGCACATTTGTGTACCAAAGACTCCCCCATCTGTAGAATACACTCCCTCTCCATGTCAGACAGAGTACCCCACTAGCCCTCTTTAAGAAGAACCTGGATGACTAGATGGGAAACAGAAAATACACCCCTGGGATCCTACTTGTGTCCCTTCTGCACAGGAGAAACAGGTGCTGACTTTGTGGGAACATGGGTGAAATCCATGGCTAGGCTTATAAGGGCCTCCAGGCTAATACCCTAGTATCATCCTATGAACCTATGAACTGCTGTGACAGAGGCTACACACCTTAGGTACTTAAAATATGAAATATAGCATTTGGCTACCAATACACTGATGTTGAGGTTTAACTTCAAAGACAATGTGTACAAAAAGATTAATTGCAGAATACATGTGTGCACAATGTAACTCAGCATTAAGAAGCTTTATATGTGCATCCATTTTACTTCAATAATGGTAATGCTTAAAATTAAAGAAAATAATCTGGAAATAGAGGTGGAGGATATAACATGCGGGAAGTTACCTTGGTCGTTTTTTGGTTTCAGTGGGTTTTGCTGAGGCCCGTCTCCTTCTTTTTGTGGTCACTTAACAGTGACAGCTTAATTAATATAGTAATTAATATAGCAGAAACTAATACTGTTAAAAAAAGTATTAAGACCATATGACTAGTCCATAATTTCTAGTTAATGCAAAAATGAGCATTATTTATTTCTTAATTTTCTTGTTTTGCAAGCCCTCTATACAAACAATATGGATTTTCTACTAAATGGAATAAAGCAAAGCAAAAATTAATTTAGCAAAGCAAATAGAATGGTAGCACTGTGGTCTATCCATTATTTTGTTTATAAAAAGCTTGGAATCTTTACTAAAGTTAATGGATCAAATAGAAAAAGTAAGGAAATCTTTCTTCAGAAACTATACCTCTGAATGCTAGGGTAATTTGGCAACCATCCTCTTAAGATAATGAACACTGAGTAGATATATTTAGATAAATTTACTCTCCCCCCACAGTGTATAGAAAGTATCATATGGACACAGACAAATCATTAATCATGTTCATTTTGGAAACTTTCTATGATTCCATCTGTTTATCTATTTTTTCCAAAATTAAACATTTTGAGACTAACTTGACCCCTTGCTTTAATTAACAGAGATTCATTTATAATGATTAATTACAATGATTTCACAGCCTGTAGATGTGATTTTGATAATGGCAGCTATTACTTAACATCTACTTCTTCTTAATGACCAAAGATGTTCATTATCATGTGAACTTTCTCCAAATGTCTGCAGAAAAGATGATATCCTACTTTTAACACAAAGTAATTCCACAAAGGAGTGAAAACACATCGTTTGACCCTTATCTGAACTCATATGCTAGTGCCAAAACTTTTAATTCATATTATTCAATATTTTTCAGTCTAGATGATACCATGATATTTTTGAACATTAAGTATCATTAGGCACATGTTATGAGCTAGATGCCTTTATCAGGCGGTACTGCAGAAATTTCCTTTTTATGCAAAATGTAAAATAATGGTTTTTGAGAATGTATAAATGCATAACTCACCTCAAGTTCATTCAGTCCGAGTACTTCCCAGGCATGTAGTGGAACTTTGAACGGGCAAATATTATGTAAAACCAAGAAAACACAAGAAGCAGTGCCAACTAGACTTCAAGAAGGTTTAAAAAATGTGCATTTTCACAACCATAGACATGTATACTTATGATTTCCGCGGTGGTGCAGCGGTAGCATTGTTGCCTCACAGCAAGAGGCTCTCCCGTTCGATTCTTGGCTAGAGTGCAGGGAGTGCCTTCTGTGTGGAGTCTGCATGTCCTCCCCACGGCTGAGTGGGCATTCGAAAGACATGTGTAAATGCGTGTGCCTTCGTTGAAGGTTGCCCATCGAGCTGGCACCTTGGCGTTCATCAAAATCTACTGCCAATCATTAGCAGACCAGAGTTCTGATGTGGCGATCCCTAACTGGGAAAAGCCGAAAAGACAAACAGAGATGTATGCTTTCTCATGTGCCTGCTACGTATATATATATATGTATATATATATATATATATATATATAGATATATATATATATATATATATATATATATATATATATATATATATTTGTTTTTTGGGGGAATGAACACTTAGATCAAATTATGGAAAGGCAGTATACTATTTTAATATTCATCAACTACAAGCTTAATTGAAAAACTTATAATATGGGTATCTCCATGGTTTATGACTTAACCTTTTGTGGATGAGTTAATGATTATAAATTCTTACTTACAACCACATGACCCTTGAATGAGTGATGATTAAGCATGATGTTGTCCTATCAGAACCATACCACACAAATTAAGATTATCTGCGACTGTAATCTATCTCTCATTAAATTAAGTACAAGTAATCTGGCTGTGCCAATGCAATGTTTCATGCTGCAGACAAATGTGGCTCATTGCTGGTGAGGTACCATCAGGTGCTCATATGGTGTGTAAATACCAGAAAAATTATCTTATACACTCTAGGTGTGTTTTTCACTAAACCATAGCACATTATATTTTTCTTCAAGCATGAGTGATCTATCTCAGGACTTTCACAAAAAAAACAACAGCTCCTAGGTCTAACAATGAAAAAGTAGATAGTTTATCATTTGGTTTGTTTTGTTTGCATGACCAGTGGTACTAGTACCAGATTTATTAGAATATGAAGCATCAAAGTAGGAATCTATGTTGTCTGCTGAGTGGAACCATGCTTAATTTGTATATTGGACATAATTCAGTGGTGCCACAAGGAATATGCAAGACTGGGCATGCTGACTTGCACAGTCAGCAAAGTTGTGGTGATTCGGAAGGACTACTAATGACTGAGTTATGCTATAATTTCTTTTGGCTACAGATGTAGGTCATTCCAGGGACCTATCCCATGTAATGAAGCCTAAATTACGTTAACAATACAGTTGAAAGGATTGAGCAATAGCTCCATTGCTGTGCACACCTCATACTTACAAGATATTACTAATACATTTCAATCCCAGTAGCTTTCAGCATGCACCCCATTAGCAATGAGTTTTTTTCCCTTTGGTTATTTGCCCTTGTACTTGCCATCAATCAAAAGACTCCCCATACTGGACATAAGATGACTTTTGCCTCTTGGTGAGTAGGAGCCATCCAGAGGGGTTGTCATTCAGGTAGCAGTGAGAACAGCTTGTGTCCTGAAATGGATTTAACTCCACCTCCTGGGTGGATAATGTGTGTGTGGTGTGGTTTACTATGGAGGCCCACAATGTCTTCCTCATGTGGGTGCCAGCTTCTTCAACAATTATGAAGGCTGATGCTACCCAAGGCCAAACATTTCCTCATATTCCCTCCTCCATGTGATTATAGCATTCCATGATCTACACACTCTAATCCCTCCCAGGAGGGCCACATCCAGTTTTCCCTGCCAACTCCACCAGCCATCTGAGCCACTACTCAAACCCAAGTCACCAGGGCTTTCTGCCTCTACATCACTGGAGCAGATGAGTGTACAATGAGTCAAAAATCAAAAGTTTTTACATTGACAACCACATAGGGCCTTCACAATTCTCCTCTGCAGTGATCAGCATCTACACACGTATCAGTGCATACCAGGGAAAGATTAGGACTCATACCTATGGTTCATTGCATAGCATTGTGTGGCAAGTCAAACCTGAATTGTTTGGACATAAGGAGTGATGAAATTATTGTCTCTGCAGTTTACTAAATCTAAAATAAACGTTTACCAAATGATAAAACATGCTACGTGACTTCACTGTTTGACTCAGCATACTGATAGCTATGGTGACTTCATAAATAAATTTTCTACTATTCCAGATAAAGTACTACACAATGAAAAAAAGACAACACATGTATTAGAAGTACTTGAGCCCCTCAAACGATATTTACATATTATGTGACTGAACTTGTTGCTTAGCTATAGTGTACTCCTAGATTGACCCTGACACTTGAAACTGGTTGACTTAGCAGGTTGACAAATAAATAAAAATATATTTTAGTGACAAAACATGAATATGCTTAAAATAAAATAGAAATTAAGCAATTTGCTTAAAACTGGACAGAGAGACACTGCAGGATAGAACATCTGAACCACATTCCAGTGTTGTTACATAGGCAATACCAAACCCAAATAAAAATGCACACATTAACTATTTTAAAATTCACATTTAATACATTATATACACTATGTGCAAAAGTAAAAAAAAAATATTCATTCTCAGCTTTCAAATCCTTTATGTACATATTTGTTTTAACTTGAGTGCAAAGAAAACTTGGTGGGGGTTGCTATAGATACATTTTCCAGCTATACTTGTGTGTGTGTGTGTGTGTGTGTGTGTGTGTGTGTGTGTGTGTGTGTGTGTGTGTGTGTGTGTGCGTGTGCGTGTGTGCGTGTGTGTGTGTGCGTGCGTGCGTGTGTGTGTGTTTGTGTGTTGATCTGCTGACATTGTATACTTTGCACCACTTTAACAATGTAGCCATAAATGTAAGATGACAGTATCACAGCAGCAGAATTGCATTTGGAAATCTCTCCTACATTATACACAGCCTATGTATCATTCATTTTCTTATATTTTCTGTTACACAGCAGTGAAAGATATTTAACGTTACATAAAAAAGTTACAATTTACACATTTTTAGCAAACCATTAGAAGATGCTGCCTCATCTGTTGCCATTTATAAATCCTCAAGTGTGATATTATCAGTTGCCCTAACACTTTATCATGCATATTTAGCAGTACTTAGCGATCTGCATTCCTTCAACATATTAGCATACAGTACAGTGCAAGCTGTACTTACGTACATACTAGTCGAATATATCATTTACATGTTCACATCCAGCTTAATGGAAAATGCAATATACACGTTTGTACATACAAAAAAATTCTGACATAAATGCACTAAATACTGTAAATTATATGCCATTCCAAGCTGAAATAAATCTGAGAAATAAGTAAAAAAAAGTGGGGAGGGGGGGGGTGATTATGAACCAGCAGTTAGTTTTGCAATGCTTGTGATTTTATAAGTGTATACCTAAATACCCAGATGGCAGACCATGTAAGTATGTCCTGGGAAGGGTTTGCAGACATAAAATTGATCAGATCATTCACTTGGCATGATGTGAAAGTCAGCTTTTAGAACAAGACAGCATAGTATTATTTGATAATTTAGTGTATACCAACTACTGTTGCGATTAAAACAGTGCCATAACACACAAAATATGGCTGAAGGTACACTACAAATAGTATTAGAATCACATTGGTGTTGTCTGCTAAAATACAACCTGTCAAGAAAGGAGTCTGTATGGAAGCCCACTTATAGCCGACCATCATGCCTCACTCCCCATCACATAGACCAGGTTATAGCAGTAAAATGTAGTTTAAGTGGCAGTTTAACTTATATATTGGAAAAGTAACTATTTATCAGCCACTTGTTCTAGCAGACAAGTCTACATCGGATACAGAAATAATCTGTGTATTAATTGTATTACATTGCCTAGCATACTTGTCTCCTTGTCACTGGGTAGAATGGTGGCTATTTTACTCGTTTCTGAGGCAATATAAAATACTTAGAAACAGTAACTGCTGTGAAGTATCTCTTCAGCTTTGTCAGACTCCACCCACTTCATTAGAAATATCACATCTTCAATGAAGCAAGTGAAGAGCAGAGCATATATGCCATGTATGTAACAAAACATACTCCCATGCATGTAACAAAACATATTGTCATGTATGTTTTCTTCTTCTGGAAGTTTTACTAAGCTGCACATTTTGTTGTGTCATTTACTTATTTATTTATTTATTTTAACATGCCACATGGCCTGTGTCTTAAGTACCAGACAAGTATAGTCTCCAGAAGTGTTAATTGTCTTGGGTGGGGATATGAAGGGCTGCATTCTGGAAGTTGGTATATAATTCCAAAATCCTGGATATATCCCTTCCTGAAAAGATTTATTTTTATTTTGACAGACAGGGTACAGTTATGTAATGACAACATCATCAATGCCCCCTGTACCACTTTGGGGGCAAGTTATAAATCCTTTGATAGATGCCCATTTGATCTGTAGTTTCTGGCTCAATGGGCTTCAGTGAGACAAAACTCTTCGAATTATATGAATATCATTTTAACATTACATCACTGTCTGAAAGACTTCAAGGTCATATGTAAATGAAATACACTGACATATTAAGCATCTAGATGTTTTATCACATCTCATTTACAAAGATCTGTTGCTCTCTGTACAAGTCTACAAGTGTTTTGGGGGGGTGATAAATGTGATTTTAATGAAGTAAAGACCGTCTGTCTCTCTATGTTAGTGTATCTGTAACTGTTTTCTGTGACTGTGATATACTGCCATCTCCAGAGGATTCTATATCTCTGGGAGGATGGCAAACCAATATAAAATAAGCAAGATTTGATAGAGTCAATGCTATGTATATATTTTAGGCAACATAAAAATCTATGAAACTCTTTAGCATTTATTGAAAAAAATGGAAACCCCGTTTTATGTTTTGTTTTCTAAAAATAGTAAAACAAACTTTTTGCATACAGTGCCCTGTTGTCTCTTTCATTATAAACAGTTATTTATTTTAAACTTAACACCAATTTCATTCTCTCTCTCTGTTCTCAAGATTATCAGCTTTCTCTAGCAGCAATATATTTTGTTCCAATAAAAATAAAATTTGATGATTCTTTTATTCTTCTTTCAAAATCATTTAATGCTTCTTCTGTGTTTATTATTTTGACATTTTTTGTTTCAGCATCCCCTCCAACAAATTAATTTGCTTATTGCTGTCTTCTTTTATACTAACAATTTTGTGATGCAGTTTGTTTCTGACTTTGTAAATTTAGCTACTGTTGTATGCCAGAAAGAAATTCATATGTTTATATTAAGATCTACAAGTAAGAATTCAAACATTATTTACTGATAGACGTTACTGCTGGGAAAACATGCTGATAGTCAACTGCATCATGATTTTACAAGAAAAGCACAATCATAATATAATCTTATCTTTATATTGTTTTATACGATTTTATTATTTGTTGAAATAAGCATTTTTAAAAAAAAAAAAAAATTAGCAATGATTTTTAACTAGTTAGATCACTGAAGGAAAAGCTTGTATTCTCCTGCTTGGCACAAGAATTCTTATAGTACAATAACTTTAAGGTTGTAGCTCACTCTGTATTAAGAAGACATGTGTTCGTTCTTGAAATTTATTATTTTGTAGATTCTGTGATCTTGTACGCCTCCCTTAGAAAAGAGTGAGACAGGTTTTTATTTTCCTGTTACTAATTCTTCTTTCTGTAGGTTACAGGGACCTTTCAGCAAGAATAGTAAAGTAAGGGGGTAAGAGAGGTGCAGATGTACCTCACCCCACAAAAGTACTTTTTCTGCTTTCTTTGTATTGTATTTTTCCACTAATAGTACAGTCATGAATACATATGTGCCATGGGGTAGTGTACGTAGGCTGTAAGTTTTGTGCCATTACTGCCAAGCAGTTGTGATTCAATGGAGGAGAAAAAACAATCATTTTTTGCACATTTGCAATTTTTTTAATTTCAGATGTATTCAAAATTGTTTGTTAATATGAGGAGTAATTGAGCCTTCTCTAATTGTCTTCATGTGCAAATGAAATTAACAATGGCAAATATTCTTTGTTTGATTGGAAAAATAGGTCATACGATTTACTGTGCTGTTTTTAGGATCTTGATATTGAGTAAAATGAAATCGCTTTCATGGTATCACACATCTTACATGACTAAGTTCTGTTACAGAGCCCATTGTGTTGCACAGACTGCCTACGCCATGAAAAGATTAAAGTATTCCCTACTGCTATAGATGTGTCATTCATGCAGCAAACATGGAATTTTGTACAGCTCCATCAATGTGTCGGCAGTAGACCAGTAGTCTCTCCTTTGATAATCACATTGCCACAGTAGTCAGGAAGTCCTTCTACATGGCACACCTCATCACATAAGGTTTCTCATCCAGGAAAAAAGAGGTCATTGTTCCTCTCTACTCATCACTCTTTAGACCCATTATAGAGTACAACGCCCCTTTTGGTATGTATCTCACAAGCCATCTACAACAACTGGAAAGGCCACAGAAATACCTCACAAAGAGGATTACCGGCCTCAAACAGATGCCCTATGCAGACCATCTCAAAAAACTCCAGCTTTACTCTGTTGCATATCACCTATTCAGAGGTGATCTCTGCCTAACATACAAGCTATGTCAAACCCAGAGCTGTTGGACATGCTCCACTTAAAGAAATCCCAATCCCTGTGAGCTATATGCTCTTGGGACCTAAACCTTGTCACCACAATAAACAGAACATGCTGGAGGGATAGATTCCTGTCCCAGAGATTTCCCATACTATGGAACAAACTACCTATCTATATCAAACAAAGCTCCTCATTAGCACTCAAGAAAAATCTTGATGATTGGATGGGAAATAGGAAATTCACCCTGGGGATCACTTCTGTGGCTCTGCTCGACAGGGTCACAGGAAAATAATTTTCTTGGGTGGCAAAAGCCAGGGTACCTTTTTGGCTAGGCTTATTTAGGCCCTAGGGCCAATAGCCTAGTACCTACCTATGAACCTATGAATGTACACAAGCAATCTAACCCCTCCCACATACAAATTCACAATGTAACAGCATTTAGTTCCTGTTTTTAGGGCAGCCCCCTTCCACCACCTAACTTACAAAATAAATGTTCATTGTCTGTGGTTGACCTTTTCCTTATAATATCTTATTGCTTTACTTCTCCCACCCTTTCATTTAATGTTTTTGGCAACCCACTCCCCTCCCTTATAATTTATAGAAAAGATTGTGCCAAGATCTTTAGAGGTATATGTTTCAAATGCAACACATGTGCACAACGGAATACATGCATTTGACCGAACAAGCTTTCGTTGATCAGGTACAACACCGACCTGCAACATCGGATCTCCCTGTGGCGAATGGTCAGAATGTCGAACAAAACACTGAATTCGTCAATTCAGACTGCTCTACCACCTAAACAAGTACTACCATGGGTCACAAAGGGGGAGACATTTTGCGTTTCGCTTACTTTGTGTTCGCATTTATGCAAATTCGCAGACATGCGTTCGAACATTTTCCGATCGGCCATCTACCTGCCGACCAAATGCATGCATACCGTGCACAACATACAGAGCTAATTATGCATTTAATAACCTTACAGTAATTAACATTCTTGACTTATTTATCACCATAAAGCTGATTTGCCAAATTTACAAATACCATAGTCATCCCTTCCATCCCCATAGTAATGCAGCACTGTTTTGTCCAGGGGCATCACCCTCCCCATTACAATATTCTAATGCTCCTTGTTATCTGCACTTCTATCCTATTTCCCTTCCTACCCAGAAATTTGCCAGACTCTAGATTTGGCATATCCTTCTACAAAGGCCTGTTAACAAGCACCTAGTTGTTTGCTGGTGTTCTGCAGAGCCTTTTCTCATCTGTCCATTTAGAATAGATATTTTTATACTGTGAAAGAATCCATCAGCCCTCTACATAAGCAAACTCTCATTTATTTTTATGTGCTTTATTTATTTGTTAATTAGGTCAATGAACTTTGCCTTCTCAGATCATTTTCATCCATGACGAAGGCCTTAAGGACAAGGATCTATGCCATACATATGGACAGTCTACAGTAGCCAGTCAACTAGCATGCTTCTGGAGGTCAGATGAAGGTAGAGTATGTGGAGGACCCCCCCCCCACCTAAAATTAAGAAAGAATATACAAACACCACAAAGTGACCTCTGACTATGAAGCTGTGAGACAGAAACCTTAACAGAGTCAGTCTGCGTATGGCCTAGTCCTTTCAACATTTTCTGCTACAATAACATGTACATTTACTTAAGCATCCTCCCTGCATATAACATACACAACACAACACAAAGTACTACATGAAGACAGTTTGTAGCATTAGAGGCAACTGTGAACCATGTTATAAAACAGCTCTGCAAAAACTTTGGAAAATGAAATATTAAATAAACAGTTTACCCTCATATTGTCGATCACATATGATCGACCGGCCACATCATTGAACCATTTCCATGAAACCAGATCTGCAAAACTTTTATAATGTTGAATAAATGTCGAATTTTGACATTTCCAGCTGTGCCACACCTCCACACCAGTGCGACCATGGGTCAAAAGGGGGGGGCGAGATTTTGCCATTCGGATATGTGGTGTTCGACATTTTGGACAGTCGCAGTTCGGTATTCACAATTGCGGGGTCTACCATAATGTGATCGGTGTTATGAAGGTAAACCTAAATAAACTAGATTTACTATTTGGAAAAATAATATGATACATATTTATACAGAAGATTCTGTCAAGATCTTTAGAGATATATGTTTCAAATGCAACACACGTGTACAACATGTACAGCTAATTATTCAGTTAATGACCTAACATTAATTAACATTCTTGGCTCTTAATTTATCACCATAAAGTTATTTGTCAGATTTAAAAATACCTATGTTTCTGTAGTGAATATAACAGAATGATAGCACCATATCTCACTAATGGATGGATGATACACACACCCATGCACATATACATAGAAGGCATTCATCAAGAATGGAAAGTCAGAAAACCAAGTCTCAGCTCATTAAATTAAAAGAGAAAAAAGTCACACATTTCTAAGTAAAACTGTTGAAAAATATATGCAGTATCATTCTGTTGCACTAAATACCATAAGGCAAAACATCTTCTAAATATATGAGGTATTAACCTGTGCATTTCACGTTTTTCTCAAAATTACTTTTTAAAAAAATAATGTACACCTTCTACTTTTATCTTTTTCTGCAGCTGAATGTGCATATTAAGGACAGGGATAAAGATGTTTCCACACTATGTCCACTAAAAGAAATTAAAATACCTGATCTAATTATTTGCTTTTTATCACCACAGACATTTAGCAGCATTCACAGAATGAAGTTAATACACCCACTTACTACTGTTAACTTTACAGACTTCTGCTGTAGCTCCTCGAGTCTCTAACCCTGGTATTGTTGAAGCATGGCAAGATTACCAACTCCACCTTTTTCTTTAGGAAGGTAAGCTGACCAAAACCAGTCTATTAATAAGATGCACAGCTGCACCCCCTACAAGCAAGTGGCATGTTATTCCATCTAAGGTAACCAGCAGTGCAAGTTAATGTCCCGCTCCCACCCAAATGAAATGCCCATTAATGTCCCGCTCCCATACAAATGAAATGCCCATTCACATTTTTTTTCTTCAGTGTCATATTGACACAGCACTTTGGTAAACAGAGCCCATGTTGTTTAAAACCTCAAATGATTTGACTTGTATTCCATGACCTGTTGTATTCCATCTACCAAGGTTAATTTTAAAATACTACAGTGCATTTTTGAATATATCACAGTCATATCAGGATCACTTTTAGTGCTAAGTGTGGAAAGGAGGGGTTATTCTTATAGTAAAACTGTGGCAAGGTATTTTTCCAGATCAGAGCTGACCTGTTACAAATATGGACTTACATACACCTGACATAGTACGGAACACTGTAGAGTTTGGGAACTGCTTATCAGCTTGAAATGTCTCAGCTCACAGTGACTTCCACAGAATGAAATCATATAAAAGAAGCTTCATATGGGTAGTTGCAAAACCCTTACAGACTAGAAGGACCAATAACAATCTCCTAACTGACTTATGTTGGCACATGCTCTATAAATATCCCAAAACCTGTCCCATTTTTTTTAAATATGAACATGTTTACATATTCCGGACTGTAATAATATTCATGCAAATTAACACATTTTAAGGTCCTTGCCTGGTCTGATTATTTGAAATACTGACTTGCAGAGTTTACTATGTCACTGGATTTGTTTGCCTTGCTAGAAGCCTGAAGGGAACAAAATTACAAACACCACATACAAGCCTGGTACAGTTTGATTAATTTCAATTTGCCTTATCATTTCCCTGCTATGTACTATCAATGGCTTCTGTGTGGGCATTGACAGTTTACAATACTTGTGGTTATTACAGCACTATCAATATTCCTATCATCTGACATTCTACAAGAGGGGTAAATAAAACAAGTCAGTAAAGAAATAATGGTCCCTCCATCAATTCAAAACAGATGAATCCCAGCTGGAATTTATTTGGTCCCTCCATCGATTCAAAACAGTTAGACATATTTTCCCAGCTGGAACTTAATTTTTTTCCAGTTTGTTCCTCAGATTTCATATTTGTTTCTGCTATACATATATATATTTTTTTTTGAATAGTAAATGAACTTTGTTTCCTTGGCTCCCTGTTTCAGATATGATCGTTTCACTTCACAGAATACATGCTTTTTTCACCCTTTCCTTCAAATATTTATCACTGTGAAAGTAAATTTCCTGTGTATTATGTTGGTTTCCAATGACTCCATTATTCTTCTTCTCACAATACACTTGCATGAATCGTAGCACATGCTGCATTAAGAAAATAGAACTCTACACATACCAGTCCAGAGTCTAGTATCCTAAATCATTAAGCATTTCTTTTTTTATAGGATAATATCTTGTCAAAGGAATCCAAAAACTGCTGTTGCTCTAATAAAGTTTTCCTAAAGGTCCTCTAAAATCCAAAGGAAGGTGTAAAGTGCATTACAGACTGGACCCCTTCAGTAGCTTGACATGACAATGAGTACAGCTACTGTTTCTGGTAACTGAAGCACAAAACTTTCAGCTGTAGAGTTTGACCTGTGAAATAACTTAACTTGTGCAGAAAAAAATGTCATCCTGTTTCATTGCCCACAAACAGTTTGGTCAGCAGATTGGAAAATCAGCAGTCAATGAAACGGGTCATTTTTCCTAGCTCCAAGGTGACCCATTTATTCCCTCATGACAGGACAGCTCGTCTCAATACATAACGGCCCGCTAATTCTAGATTCCACTGACACTTTTCCAGAATTCTACGGCATTCTTCTCTGGATAGGTTACTTGTATGAAACAGTTGTTCCAACTAAGAAAAAAGAAAAGAGAAATATAATTAAAGTCATCAAAGATTCATACAAGTTTGTGTACATCATGCATAATTTTCACCTTTATTTATGTCATGTGTCTCTCTCTGGTTCTCGTGCCATTGCTATGTTCTTAGACCCAAAGGCATAGACAACTACAGCCTTGATAAGGAGAGAATCTAACCTGTTCCCTAGAGGACATTTCTTCAGGCAACCATTTTCCTTGTGAGGAACCTTTGTGGTCTCTCCAACTGCTGCAGGTGCTTGGAAAGGTACATACCAAACCATGGTGACCTGCACAGCTTACTACTCAAAAAGCAGAAGTGGACAGGGGTTTACTGTCCCATATTGCATTATATGTAGTTATGAGTGTGAGACACTAATAATGGGGACTTCAGGGATACTGGAATGCTTAGGGAGACACCTTAGTAGGAAGCAAAGTGGTATTATCCCATTGTACAACAATAAGATAAGAACTTAATCTGAAGCAATTTTTCATAATTCATCACCTATGACACCTTCAGAATGGAAGCAGTCTGGAGAGGGCCTATTGAATGGTTCATTGATTATAACACAACTAATACAGAAGACATAGCATATCAGCTTACTACAGCAACACCTGGACAAAGGTGACAGGCAGAGAGAGAGAGAGAGAGAGGCAGGGACAAAGATAGAAATTAGCGGTTGTGTAAGAACTTACCATAACACTAGATGTCCTACTGACCACTGTTGCAGTATTTCTAATACATGGATTATCACCACTGACATCTGGCAGGGGTATCAAAGGCTTTACCTTCCTAATATCATACATCCAGCATGTGACCTCAGCTCACAAGCAAAGGGGTATATAGGCAGAAGTACAAGTGTAATTGTTTTGACTATCTCCAATCCAGCAGCCTGAAGACCCCTGAGACAGAAAACTGGTGAGCTACGACAGGTATAGTATAAAGCATAGTATGAAGTGGTAAGAAAGACCCCCTCTATTCTAGGGTATATCCCATGGAATAGGAACGGAGGGAGAAAGGAGACAGGGGAAGGAGGGTGGGAAGGAATACTGCAGCAGGGATCAGTAGGACATCTACTGTTACAGAAGTCCTTACACAGCTGTACTATGTCTTGACTTGCATCACTTCCTAACACATGGGTGAATCCCAAAGCTAAAGGGAAAGTAAGGCTGGTGTTTAAAAGTAGAGGAACTGTCCTGGAGTCCAGACTGGACTGACCTAGCAAAGGCAGCTCTGGATCTTGAAAAAGCATCAATCCTGTAGTGTTCAGTGAAGGTGTGTACAGATGACCAGGTGGCAGTTTCCAGTATGGAACTGGCATTTTCTCCTTTGTAGAAAGCCCCAAAATCTGCCAGAGATACTACAAGAATGAGCACAAGGGTGTGAGGGCAAGGTTATAGAGAGTAACAAAAGGAGATGGCCTTAGACATCCGGATTGCAATGTTTAGCTTGGATACCAGTTGGCCCAATTTCGAGTCTGTGAAAGAAACAAACAGTTGATCAGATTTTCAAATGGATTTTGTTTTGTCCAAATAGAATCTTAATATAAATGTCCAGAGAATCTAGTATTCTTTCACCCCAATTCTATGGGTTGGGAAAGAAAGTAGGTAGATTTTTGGCCTGATTGAGAGATCACCACTTTAGGCATAAATGAAAAGCTAGCCCTAAGGGTCACCCTGTCATTGTTAAAACAAACAAAAAAAAGAGGAATGGCCATGTATACCTGAAGCTCAGAAACTCTCCTAGCTGAAGTAAGCCAAAAGTAGCAAAGTTTTCTAGGTGCAGAAGATGAAGCTTGCTGATGTTGCTGGTTGGAAAATAGGTAAGGTTAGGTCTTTCAGCATGAACAATAGGTCCCAAGTAGGGTTAATGGGCTTTCTTGGTGGTCTAAGATGCAGGAACCCTTTTATGAATAATTTGACCTCAGATCTGGACATAAGTGTGTGTGTGTGGGGGGGGGGGTGAAATGT
Organism: Protopterus annectens; assembly: GCF_019279795.1. Classification (NCBI taxonomy): domain Eukaryota; kingdom Metazoa; phylum Chordata; order Ceratodontiformes; family Protopteridae; genus Protopterus; species Protopterus annectens. The sequence continues at coordinate 446,316,560 of NC_056739.1, forward strand.
AGAAAAAGAGATGGCTGACAGATGGCCTTTGATGGAAGAAAAGACCAGGCCTGTATGTAAGATCTCACACAGATATTTCAGAATGGAAGGTACCTCTGATTGATTCATAAGATCATAGTATCATAGGAAGTTACTAAGCAAATGGCCCTAGGGCCTTTACAAGCCTAGCCAAGTTTTACCCTTATTTTCACAATCAGCACCTATTGCCCCTGTCCAAGAGGGACACAGGTGGAACCCCCATGGTGAATTTACGGTTACCCATCTAATCATCCAGATTGCATTTGAAGAAGGCCAACGAGGTGCTCTGTTTGACATGAAGTGGAAGTATGTTCCAAATGTGTGGTAACCTCTGGGAGACAAATCTATCCCTCCAGCAGGTTCTGTTAACGTCAAATACCAGGTTAAGGTCTTTAGGGTGAGTAACCTGTGTACCCTTTGACTTACAGATATGCAGCATTTCCAATAAAGCAGGGTCAGAGATTGCCTTGTATGCAAGGCAGAGATCATTTCTGAGTAGTCTGCATGAAACAGAATAAAGTGACAGTGATGTCAGATGATCCACATAGGACAGACGCTGAAGACGTTGAATTTTTCCTTGTAAGGAACCCTTTTCTCACCAACTCCTGTGGGTTCTTGGAAAGGTACATACCCAAAGGGGGAGTTGTGCTCAATTATGGGCCTGATGAGGAAAGAGTAGAGAGAGGTTGTAACTACTTTTTTTTTGTGGAGGCAATGCACTTAATTAGGAGATGAGCAATATAAAATGCCCTTCTTACCACTGTAGAGATATGGTGGTCAAAGGTAATCTTGCTGTCAACCTGTGTGCCCAGGTCTTTCACCACTGAGTGCATACTTAAGATGTTGCTATTGATGTGGTAGTTAGTAGGAACTTTGCTCTTACCAAAAGGGATGATAATACATTTTTTTTGCATTGAGTTTAAGGCCATGGCTTTGGCACCAATCATTTGTTTGTGTTTGTGTAATACCCTCTTATAGGCTCATAGGTTCACAGGTGTGTACTAGGCAAATGGCCCTGGAGTCTTTACAAGCCTAACCCATAGGATTACCCTGGCATTGTGCCACCTGACCTTAGTTTCCAGTGCCTCTGTTGAGTAGAGCCACTGGAGGGATCCCCAGGGTGAATTTTCTATTTCCCATCCACTCATCAAGATTTCTCTTGAAGAGGGCCAGTGAGGTGCTCTGTTTGACATGTATGGGAATTCTATTCCATAGCATGGGCAGTCCCTGGGTTATGAACCTGTCCTTCCAGCACATTCTGTTGATTGTGGTAATGAGATTGAGATCTCTGGAGCATGTGGTGCGGAGGGATTGGAATTTCTTTAGATGTAGCATTTCTAATAGAGCTGGGTCAGATATGGCTTTATAAGTCAAGCAGAGATTGCCTCTAAGTAGGCGATATGAGACAGAGAAAAGTTGGAGTTTTTTGAGACAGTCCATATATTACAAGTGTTTAAGGCCTAGGATCCTCTTTGTGAGGTACTTTTGCAGCCTCTCCGGTTGTTGCAGGTGTCTAGTGAGGTACATGCCAAATGGGGCATTGTACTCAATGACTGGCCTAATGAAGGAAGAGTAGAGGGAGACAATGATCTCTTTCTTCCTGGATGCAAAACCCTTAGTAATGAGATGTGCCACATAGAAGGACTTTCTGACCACAGTGGTAGTATGGTGGTCAAAAGACAGGTTGATGTCAACCTATGCTCCCAGATCTCTTATAACGCCTTCTGTGTTCAGTGGACTACCATTGATGTGGTAGTTCATGGGAACTGGGTTTTTCTCAAAGGGGATGACGACACATTTTTTGGCATTGAGCTTAAGGCCATGGTTCTGACACCAGTCGTTGGTCTCAGTGAGGCTTTTCTGTAGGATGTCAACATCACTTGGAGAGTTAATAATTTTTTTTTATTTTATTTTTTTATTTAACATTTGTTAACTGGGAAAGTCCGACTTGAAACAAAGTCAATTTTCAGTGTAGGCCCGAGGAAAAATGCTCCAAACACGTCTTTGTAACATGGGAGGAAACTGGAGCACCCAGAGGAAATGCACACGAATGCAGGGAGGACATGCAGACTCCACGCAGAAGGCACTCGAGCTGAGAATCGAACCGGAAAACCTCTTACTGTGAGGCGACAACGCAACCGCTGCACCACTGTGCCCTAATAATAATAATAATAATAATAATAATAATAATAATGGCTCCCAACTTGCAATTGTCTGCGAACTTTGTCAGCCAGAGTCCCTTTGTGTTGGCCTGGAGTTCTGAGAAGTAAATACCAAACAGGAGAGGACTCAGGATTGATCCCTGTGGGACTTCACTCATGACTGTTTGGCAGTCTGACTTGGAGTCAGCTACTTTCACACCGTGGGTTCTGTCTGTGAGCCAGTTTGCAACCCACCTAGTGAAATAGGGACTGATGCCTAGCTTAGTGAGTTTTTCTATGATTCCTGACAGCGGAATGGTATCAAAGGCTTTGGCCAGATCAAGGTAGGCTGTATGAACCACGGTGCCTTCATCCACAGCTCTGGTGACTGACTCAAAGAAGTCAACCAAGTTGAGCAGGCATGATCTACCCTTCACAAAACCATACTGTGTGGGATCCAGAGTTTGTAGATTCCCTATATCCTTGTTTATTAGGTCCATGATGATGCATTCCATAGCTTTGCATATCAGACTTGTCAGGCTAACGGGGCAATAGTTCCCAGGGTCTGTAGTTGCTCCTCCTTTGTGGAGAGGGATGACTATAGCAGCACAACATTCAGTAGGGACAAAGCCTGAGGTGAGGCTGTGATTGAACAGGGCACACAGGTGAGGTGCCAGTTCACTCTGTAGTTCATGCAGAGCACAGCCAGGGATACTGTCGGGTCCTACAGAAGCTGTATTCTTGGCCTTGGACAATGTTGTTTTAACCTGTGTAGCAGTAATACTGGGTGCCTGGCAATCTACTGATATTGTGATTGGTCCTTCGGGGGGGGGGTAAAGTTGGCACTGAATCTGTAGGCCAGTATATTGGGAATATCTGTTGGCTCGGTATAGGAGGTACCATTGTGCAGTAGCTCAGAGCAAATCTGGGTACTGCCGTGGAGGTTCTTTACATAACTATAGAAGGCCTTGCGGTTGTCTTTACTATGTGCTGCAATTCTGTTTTCATAGCTAGCTTTAGAGGATTTGATGAGGGATCTCAACTTTTTGTTGAGGCTGATAATGGAGTCTTGGGACTTCACCTTATTCTGCATCAGTTTCCTCCATCTGTTGTAGAGTTTGTTTATGCGAAGTGACCACCAGAGTGGCTTCCTTTTTTTTTGGAGAAGAGCGTCTTGGTTCTATTGGGTATGGTGAGATCCATGCATTTGTGTATGTGTTCGTTTCATGCATTGGTGTATGATTCGGCGGTCATGCAACTATTCTCCATTTGCATGGGTGTTGTGAAGTTAGCCACCTCTGTTCTTAGGAGCCCAAAGTTAACTTTGGAGAAGTTTTTCATGGTGGTTACCTTTGTTGGGGGGTTGGGTGGGATGTGGATTTCCAAGGTGATTAGTTTGTGTTTGGATCTAACCAGGGAAGTGCTGACTACTGGTGTACAGCAATGGTCGCCCATGTTAGTAATGACCATTTTGTAGGATGTTGACATAATTTGGAGATTCTATGACCGTTCCCAGTTTGCAGTCATCAGCAAACTTTGTTAGCCACAGACCTTTAGTTTTTGCTTGTACTTCATAGAAATAGATTTCAAACTGTAGAGGTCCAAGGACTGATCTCTGTGGAACACCACTGGTTACGGTCTGCTGTTGGAGATGGATTCATTTATTTTGAATATATGGCTTCTATCAGTGAGCCAGTTAGTGACCCATCTAATGACATAAGTGTTGATACTGAGCTGGGTGAATTTGTCAATGATGCCTGAGTGGGAGAATAGTGTCAAACACCTTGGATAAGTCTAGGTAGGCTGTATGCAGAGATTTTCCCTTGTCCAGGGCCTTGGTGTCTGTCTCAAAGAAGTCCACTAGGTTTAAGAAGCATGATCTCCCTTTGACAAATCCAAACTGAGTAGGGTCAAGTGTTTGGAGATTACCTATATCTTTGGGGTCCTATCCATTCCTATGGCACCAACAGAAGAATCTCTTTGATTTGGCTATGTAAGATTTTTCAAGTGGTGGGTATTCCAGCTTCTTGGAGAGCATTAATACCTTCTTCAGCAAAATGGTGGCTGTAAGAAATTAGTTAGGTTAAGGGATGACAGATTGTGGTGAGGCAGTAACCCCTTCTGTTGTGTGATGAGATCTGCTTGGTGTGGCAGTTTGCAGTACTTGCTCCTGGCTAAAAGATAAAAAAGAGGGAAACAATGTTGTCTTGGCCTAAAGAGAATCACCAGCAAGAGTTTTTTTTTTTGGGCTTTTCAAGACCTTTTGAAATGAGGTAATGGTGGGAACGTGTAGAGGAACTCTACTGTCCACTGAAATGTGAAACCATCTGTTCTCCAGATTGAGGACCAAGGGTCCCGGGTGGAAATTAGAAGCTCTTTGTTTATCTTTGAAAAGAACACATCTGTCTGAGGAGTCCCCCAAAGATGAAGGATGTCCATTCATGAGGGTCCTTCAAGGTCCTGATTAAAGCAACTGCTAACAAATTTTCTTGTGATCAGATTTATGTGGAACATGTTTTTCTGGGTGGTAAGTTCCCAGACTTTCTGTGCCTGTCTGCACAATTGGTAAGATCTAGTCCCTCCTTGCTTCTTTATGTACCAGATTACTGTTGTGCTGTCTGTGAGCACTTGTAGGCTACTTGGTTTCCAGAGATGTCAAAAGACTTGAAGAGCTTAGATGAGGGCACTCAAATCCTTCATGTTGATGTGTTTGTTTAGTAGCATTGTCTGCTATCTGCTCTGTACTCATTGGGTGCTTTTCTACCCCCCCCCATGCCTTGCCTGAGGTATCTGTCTGTATTTCCTAAACTGAGGCTGCAGGAGTGACGGGAAGCCTTGAGTTGAGTTTCACCTGATCCCTCCACCATAAGAACTGCTTTTTAAGACAGGGTAAAATAGAAAATCACTGTGTCCAGATGGTGTAAGTGCTGATACCAAAATGTTTTCAGGTACCACTGGACTTTCCTCAGATGCAGTCTGATTAGAGGGAGCATTGGGACAGCAGCTGCCATGAACTGCAGAGCCCTTACTATCTCCCTTGCTGAGAACTGACAGAGGGAGGCAAGGTTGTGGAAGCAGTTTGTAAGATTCTCCACCTTCTCTTGAGGTAAGATGGCTTGCATTTGTTTTATGTCTAGCCTACAGCCCAGGAAGACTAGATCCTAAGATTGCTGCAGAGAGGAACTTTTGTAGTTCACTGTGATCCCCAAATGAGATAGGAGGAGTTGAGTGAACTGGAGATGGTCTAGTGGTAAAGTAGTTTGGGTTAACAGGTCATTAAGAAAAAGTCCACAGAAAGGCACAGGTGCAAACAGCAATGAAAAGTTTAATAAAATATTAAAATAAAGCGCTTTTCGTCCTACTCACTGGTAGGACGTCTTCAGATAAAATGAGTGTGTTACACCCAAGTTTTTATACATTAGTTAAATGCATAGTCAATTAAGTAATTACACCATCAATTAATCAAATGAAGCTGCGTAACACTCACTTAAAAATATTATCTCACTCTACCCTGTAAATAGTCACAAAAAGCCTCATTCATGAATACACGTTTTACCCTAAAAATATATATAATTCATCAGTTACTATTTCCTTACAAAATATAAAATATGTAAACAAAAATATATAAACAAAATATATATATGTATTAATATAAATATGTCATCAATCCACTATATACTTTTGTTTGCATATTTTATATTTTTGTAAGGAAATAGTAACTGATGAATTATATATATATATATATATATATATATATATATATATATATATATTTTTTTTTTTAAGGGTAAAATGTGTATTTATGAATGAGGCTTTTTGTGACTATTTACACTGGTCACTGTGATGTAATGAAAGGACTATCTCTGGGTCAATATACAGCTGAGAGCTCATTCAGATTTCTGTTACTGACATACAGCAGAATCTGCAAAGTCTGGACGCAATTAGACCACCGGGCATGAATGACGCCTTGAATATAAACAGTGTGCTCAAATTAAGAATGGCACGATTATAATAGGGGTTCTTCTAGACTGCTTAAATTTCCCCATTAAACATACTGGTATTGGATGTACTTGCAGTTCAGCCTAATGCCTTAGTTTGGTTACCATGTGCTGTATTGGTAATGAAGATGTTACATTTATTTACTTTCATGGTTTAGTTTAACATTTATTATTGTCATATTTATTAATTTCATTACCATTTATTTTATTATTTTTTATGTGTTTTTACATGTGTTGTAATATATTATATATTTTCATTTTTGGCATTACTGGATTTAAAGTTGAGTTTGATTTTTGGATTGGAACATATATTTAATATTTAAGGAAAGTTTATACACACTGTATTTTTAAGAAACTGATTAGGGATGATTCACATGGGGGGGGTATGTCATGTGATGTTGCATTTAGTATTTAACATGGCTGACTACACAACAGATTTTTTAACCTTGAAGAAGCTCGGTAATAACTGAGCGAAAGCGCTTGGTTTATTGTTTGCTGCTGTTTGGTGTGATTCAGATTACGTACCAATAAATGTGCTGTTCTTAACCTACTGCTTCTAACCACATTTTTTGGAGATTTGGGTACTGTGGCCGTGGATTTTGGTGATTCTTGGATATGCATGATGACAATATACTCTTCTTTGACCACTAAGTCTCGGTAGTGGTTAGAAAATCCTTCTACCTTGCACTAATCTTTCATGGCATCTCCCCAAAACCAAAGAAGCTATAGTCCTGCTTTATTCATCTCAGTGCAAATTGTACTACAGCTTTTAAGGCTGTCACAGGTTTCCAACTTTGTTCGGTGGTGCTGCTGTTGAAACTTTTATGTGAGACTAGAGCATAGTAGCACTGATTAATGCTTACACAGAGGAGTATGATTGGGTTTCGGATAATAACTAGCTTGTTATTTGAGGCATGTACCCTTTGGCATATACCTCCCTAAGCATCTAAAGCAACTTCAGAACCCTTAATGTTTCCTCTCTAAAAAGATCTCAGGTCTGAGTACCCCTAGCCATTCTGATAGACTAAATGCTTTGCCCCTCTCTTCATTATCATACAGACTCCTGAGGGGTGATTTCAGCTTAGACTTCTATTGAAGTTGCTAAATAATAACAGACGTTTGAGTTTTAGACGTCATATCCTTTAAAAAAATGCATACTAACAAATTCTGTTATTTTTTAGCAATTTTCTAAGTTCATGAGGGCAATATTTATAATCGGTCCCTGTTTGTTTTAGGCTTTGTCCAGATTTCGTGCATTAAGACTTTGAGGGGGGGGGGGGGTGAGAGAGTGAAATGCCCTAGTTAGAGTTATCAGGTGGAATTTATTTTCAAGTGCATATTTAAGGAATTGTGAGTTTCAAGGGAAGAGAAATTTACTGCTGCTCATGCTAAGTTTGCTTAAAAGGTACAACTGTTTTGTTCAGCAAATGGTATCACTATTGTCATATAGAATTTTAAAGCAGTGTTTGTAGCACAGCAGGTAGTATACTTGCATCTTGATGTAGAAGGCTATAGGTTCTACTTCCACAGCATGTAGATTTGTATTTTAAGGAGATAGGGTGCTGTAGTCCTGAGTATGTCCTCCTTTGGAGGAAATGCCTAGTAACTATGAACCTGTTTTTCAGCTTGCCACCCATTCCCTATTGCAATATACTACTAGCTTACCATTTTTTTTAATGTAGCATGGGCAATTTATTCTTTAAAGGCAGTAGGCACTGAATTTGTAGATGAAACACTGAAATATAAAGTTGTTTTCTAGCAACAACCTCTTCAAGTTTCAGATCTCTATAATGTGGAATTATTCAGATGACGTTTACTTCTGCAGAGATTGTGCATACTGACTGACATTGATGGATTGTAATGACAGAAGTTTAAGTGGCCTTTTATGGCTGAAATGTTCTGAATTGAACAGTTATTGGCTCATATGTTTTGTTTCATTGCTTGCTGGAAAAACATCCAAAACTATAAATTTAAAATGCACTAATAAGTGGTGCTGTATTACAGAAGGGAAATAATTAAATTATTTTATATTATAATTAAAACAATCTGTATATATTATAATCATATGTATAAATATGTACACTTCTTATGCATGGCTACTTTGGTTTATCACAGTAACAGGAAGGATACTGTAATGTCTGTGTCAAGAAATAAGGTCTAAAGCTTTTAGTTAAGCATATAATGAAGTTGTTCACGTCACTGATAATAGACCCAGTTTCATATAACTAAGCGTCAACCACACAAAAGCAGAAAACGCCCAGAATTTCCCTCTCCCACTCAGTAAAACTAAACTTGAAAAAAGAATTAATAATGTGCATATATTAGGGCTATTGGAATTATCTTTGAAAAGATGATGACTTGCAACTGTGTCAATGTTGGGATTATGAAGAAATGCTTGATTAAGCATTAATTAAAAGATATACATAATTTAGTGACTGCACACAGTTTAAGTTAAATACAGCTGTAGTGTGTCATGCATTCAGAGCACAGAATGCCAGCTTTTATTTAAACAGCAACTTGTGTTACTGAGAGCTAATCTTGGAAGCCAAATAACACTAGTGTTATAAACTAATCTTTTTAAATCTGTATAATCTGAACAGGTTCATTGAACTCCGTTTAATGTCCTACATGAGAAATACTGAGCTAAAGAACACTATTCCCAGCTAATGAACACTATTCCTCAGTAGTTGTTTCTAAGTCACTTATAAATAAATAAATAAAACAAGGGGAAGTATTTTGAGATAAAACAAATACCTTGTCTTTATAGTAGGTAAAAAGGAAAACTCTGTTAGAACCCAAGTAAATAAAATGATTATTAGCAATGAATGAGAAATTATTCCAGTACAGAGAACTGAACAGCCAAGCCTTCTTGATCAGAATTCAAAAGGACTGGCAGCTGAAAGTTCCCTTGAGTTAGTTGCAATTTACATGGGGTATGTAAAAAAACTTATCATGGATTCCTAATTAAATCTAGATATTTGTAATCATTGTAGAAGTAAAGCATAAAACAGTATGCACACTGAGAATTTTGAACAGTGTTTATGGCAACTGGGGAGAAATAGCCAAGTAATGGGACCCTGTAATGGCTATGTGTGTGGGGGGGGGGGGGCTGTGTGGGCAGGGCTCTGGGTTTGCACCCCCCTGCAAAACATCCTGTGGGCTCCCTTGCCTGCAAGGTATCTGCACTGATATCTTGAGGTAAGCATCCATTAGATCTAAGGACATTGGAAAAGCCTGGGGCAGAAGGAAAGGTAGCAGGATGTGCATGAGAGCATTTTGAATGCTGTCATTTTGAATAAGATGTTTTGCAAGGAGAGCCAGTATGCATCTCCACTGCCCTTCTTTCCTTGGCACTAGGAAAAGTTTGGAGTAAAACCCCTTTCCAACAAATTCTTCTGGCACTGGCTCTGTTGTGCCTTGTGCCTGAAATTCCTGTAAAATGCATGGGAGCACAGGAATCTGATTGTGTGGAGGATAGGATATGCCATTTAGAAGGGGAATCTGCATCCAAGACATGGCATAACTTTTTTTAATGATAGGAAGCACCAAGTTGTCTGTAGTAAACTTTTCTCAGATAGAGATAGACTGGGTCAGCCTTTTTCAGAGGGACAGGGGTAGGTCTGGGGCCAGGGGGGGGGGGAAGAGGTTGTAGATAGTCATAGAGATTTGTCCCCAAAAAGGGGCCTGCCAATTGAGGCATCCCTTTGTGGTTTATCTAGTAATCTCTTTCTGGGAACCTTCCTAGGTTTCTGACTAGGCCTAGGGTCCCTTCTGACAAAAGAGGTGGGTTTGGTTGGGTAATACCTCTAGTACCTAGGTACAGAGGCTGAAAGAAGCTGTTTGCAGTCCTTCATGCTTTTATCTTGCTCTTAAAGTGTTTTGAAAAGGTTGGCAGCCTGGGGGCCAAACAAGAGATTGTTGTATAAAGGGGAATCTACTATTTTTGCTTTCATGTCCTCAGAATACCCTGGCTATGTAACCATGCATACCTGTGGATTACAGAGCCTGTAGCAGGTGCTCTGTAAGAGGCTTCTACAGCACCATAACTACATTTAGTACTGTGTCTGGCTACCAGTGTAGCCTGATTAAGTAATGATAACATTTCAGGGAGTTGTAGGTTTTCCTGTTTTTGTCCTAACCCACAGGATTTTCTCAGATAAAAAATGCAGCAATCAGGCTGTATTTTCTTTCTTTGTACTAGAAAACATGTTACATGATGTGAGGAGGGTGTCCTTGGGAAATAAATATAGAATACAGGGAGATCTACTGGCAATTAGTTTTGGAAGCAAATAGGTCCCCTGCGTTAAATGGATATGTATCCCTGGCCCTTGTCCTCAAACTCTGATCTGAAAAGTTATAGTATATCACATTATTTTTAAAAGGTTTTTGTTGTTGTTGCTTTTTAACAAGCTTTTGAGATACTTTTAGCCAGTGTGAATTTTTAAGCAAAGTGAAAATTTAAAGAAGTATTTATTAGATAACTTTTGTAGAATGAAGTGAACAGGTTTGGTAAAAACAATTTTAGATATTTTATTCTGGTCTCTTGACACTAGATGGTGCTATTGTCTGCATAATTGAATCTGATTTTGTTTTATGGTTATAATTTATGTATAAGAATTCAACATAATTTGTACATGTTATATATGAGTTTTTTACATATTTCAAAATGCATATTTATATCGAAAGTTAAATATTTTAAGGAATACAAGTTTCTTAGGTCAATTAAATAACTTTGGGGATTTTTAAGGGAAGATCAGGGTTGACTTTATTTAATGATTACTTAAATAATTGCCACGATTGGTTGGGATATAAAAATGGGGTTGGTATGATGTTCTGGTTTATTATCTGAGGAAATCATATGGGTTAGGATGAAAACACGGTGATAACAGTTAAAAGAGTTTATGTAGATTATTGTCTTGTTCTTTGCTGTATTCGGAAATAATAAACTTGTGTGGTTTCCACCTATAACTACCTGAGATGGTTACCTCTACAGTGCTTTGTTTTTTGTGGTTGGTGTGCTACTCGTTTCAACTGGTAGTTTTTTTGGTGCTGGCTCTAGTTCCTCTTCGTCTCTGTTAAGAATAACAATTGTTATTTAGAATCAGTACCCTGTGAATCCACCACTATCTTATTTAAAGAACTGAGCATAAATATCAAGTACTTATCATCTGGGTTTGATAGTTAATAGCCCCGAATGCTAAAGTAGGGGAGGTGTAAACCCTTTACCCCACCTATCCAAAGCCCTGCTATCCTTGTCTGAGGGGGGCATTGCCTCTGGGAAGGAATTTAGAAGACTTATCAAATGAGAGGGAAACTTCAGAAGGGTCCACCACAGGATTTTTAAACGAAAACATATGATCATCAGGTATTTATAAAATTTATCTGGCCTTTTCTGAGCAGGAGGCTGAAAGTCAGGGGCAGCAGAAGTGGATTGAAAATCATCCAAAAAACGCAAGAGTAGGAGGTACAGGGGAATGGGTTGGGGTGCCCATTTCCAAAAGATTGTAGTATCTTTACTGCACCTCTGACACTGAAGTATGTCTAGGCTCCCACTGAAAATGCTTCATCATATTTAAGAATGTCTTTCCAAAAGTAGTTGCTTCTGCTAGAGAGTCAGGTGAAATGGAGTCCACATCATAAGGATCTTGGCTAGGAGAGTGGATTTGACAGTAGTAGAGAAAGATGAATCCACAGCAGACATTTGAAGAGTAGGGGGAGGGGCTTGAGACCAAAAAGAGAATTTGCAGCCAAAATGGCCTCAAACAAAACTTGGGAGAAATGCATTAATTCCTTCTCCCTAGAAAAGGGAGGGGAGGGATGAGGAGAGGCAACATGTTTAGTTTTCTGATGCTTCTTTTTTGGTGCGACTTCCACCTATACTAAACATAGTGGCTCAGATCTCTGACATACTTAAATTAGTTTACTTGGGATCTCTTCCCTAACAAGGATCCAAGGGACTTCCTCTGGGCCCTCAGTTTTGATGATTTGTGTTTAACCCTTGTCTGCAGAATCCTCAGTTGTCAATGCCTCTCACTCCATACTGGCCTCTAGAGGGGTCTCGTTAGAGGTATTTGAGGAGGAATGAAACATATTGCAAGTTACGAAACCTCAGTGGGTACACTGGAGTCAGAAAGGGCTTACTGAGTCTCTGGCCTGGGCCTTTTAAGCTTTTTCTTAAGCTGTGAAAGTATGTCTGGAGAACAAGAATTTGCCTTTTTGGACTGGGCCAAGCATTTGAGCCACTGGGTCTCCAAGAAAGTGTTAAGTGAGGATAAATAGGAACTCAGACTCTTAGGTACAAAGGATTGGTACAAGGAACAGGCTTTGTAGTCACGTTCCTCTCCTAAGCAAAAAAGATTCGGGGTATGCAAATTTTGTATAGAATCTGCCTACTGTACTTAACACTTACCCCTTCCTAGCTGATATCTAATACCAGTAAGAAAAAAACAATTAAGACATTTTTCCCCAAGTATGACACGTCTGCCTATTCAAAGCAATGTTATCAATGCCTTAATGATAACCAGTCTGATGGATACACAATCTATATTCAGGCTGGTGGTGAGTCTGAGGAATTATGCCCATACATCCCCCTATATACTCTTATGCTTGCAAGATGAGGTCACATGCAAACATACCATACTGGGAAGGTAAAGCTTTGGTATCTCATCTGTATGTCAGCAGTGATAACCAATGTGTTATAAATACTGCAACAATGGACTTCAGTCAGGACATCATCCCAATACTGGACAGCTATCAAAGTTATGGAAGGAATCATGCTGAAAAAAGGAGGTGAAGGAAGTATGTTCTATTGGTACAGATGCAAGGCACTTACCAGTTCTATTGTTCCCTTGGCAGGGAGGAAATCAGCAGTCTGATTTCCATAGGGTGATTGAGCATGTTCTGCATTACATTGTTGCAGCACCTCTAGTGGCAGTGGAAAAAGTGCATTTGGGTGTTGTAAAAGTAATGGGTGCTCATTGCAGACAGGCATCTTATCATGAGTACACCTTGAGGTAGTAAAACTAAATTATTGTGTCTTCCAGAGTTACTGAATGTCTGTCACAGAGGGGAGGTTGAAAACAAGGGTAAGCTACAGAAATGCTTCCAAGACAGACAGTATGATATCATCATTCCCTGTTTTCCTGACTCTCATGCTTATGTGGGTGAATTAGTCAAGAAGGAACTATAAAAAGAGAAGTAAATGTTGGTCTAAAGAAGGCTGAGTGTAAACGGAATATGAAAAACATGAGGAAAAAGTGGTCAGGGAAATAGGTTTATGTGGTATCAGGCAACATCGTGGTAATATGCAAATTGCTTTTCACAGAAAACAAACTGAATCTGTGCATTGAACAAATGCATTAACATTGTAGTGATTTTAAATACAACTGGGGAGTGCAGAAATTTGATTTTTGATGATTATTTGTAGGAAACATTATACTGAAGTACAGGTTATGGACATTCACATGGATTTTATGGTGACTTGTTTTATATTATCGTTTGCACAGATTTTTTTCAATGATGTAAAATGAAGGGTAACAGAGTAGAATATAAGCATGTAATAGACTGTATAATCAAGACTTGCATACAAATGTATGTATATTTGATCAAATGCTTTTGATTACTTAGATGAAACACATTAACAGGCTTTTGAATAGGGTGGATAACTGTGCTTATAAATATCTGAATGACAGATTACTGCACAGTGACAACATACATTTTTAAATAGTGTTTATTATATGAGGAGTGTGACGTCCCCAGTCTGGGCCAGTAATCTAGGAGCCTGAATCCTCACTGGAGAGGGATGTTCACTTGGAACAAAAATAAATAGACACATTATTTTCAAATGCGGCTCTCTGCATCAAACACAATTTCCCTTAAGAACTCACAGGGAACACACAATCTGGAGTCAGGGTTTCTCTATCTGTCTCTCTCCAGGCCCCCAGTAAGACTCCACACTGGCACAGCTGTAGACTTGAGTCATCAGTGAGTTTCCAAGCCAAGTCCTCCAGTACCCTCTCTGTGAAACCAGTGCTTTGTGTCCCTGCTCCAAGTAGCTGACATACACACTCTTGGAGATTTGATTTACACGCGCACACACACACACACACACACACACACACACACACACACACACACACACACACACACACACACACACACACACACACATACACACACCCACACCCACACACACCTGGGATAGATTGGCACAGATTTACTAGCTATGCCCCCTCCTGCCCAGACTATAAGGTAGTTACACTGCTACCAGACACTCTAAAGCCAGCTACTCTAAGGATCTTACAAGGGTACCCAATTATACTGAGTGACATTAATATTAATACAAATTATAGTTTTTGACCAGTGCAGTAAGGCTTTCAGCAGTGGCCACAGAGTTACCAAATAGATATAAGTACTCTCAAAGTCTAAAATGTTCTCTAAATGACCAGCCACAATGACTATTATAAATATATTTAATAATAAATAATAAAAGAACATGAAAATACTAAATTTAGATTTACAATAAACACCAGAGTTTCAACCACAAGAAATGTTACAATAACACAGAAGAACAGATTCACACAGATACAGAAAAAGAGTATTTAACTAATTTCACTGTATTTTCCTGACTGATCTAAAGAATTACTATTCCCTGGCCACCTACTAGAGCAAGGCAAGATGAAGTAGGTGAGGGGTCCTTCTTTGTCAGGTTCCAAGAACATAGTGCCCTGAGACTTCAGTCTCATCTAGTATTAAAATATCATTACAGAGCTGGCTTACAGAATGACTTCACATACATCTGGTCATCTAACGTCTGGTTCTCATGCTGCTGCCATTGCTAGAAACTTAACCAGAATTTAGTACAAATGTGTTAACATAGACAGATAGAGCTTTGTTGAGATGTGTCATAGCATCTGGAAGCCATAAAACCATAAAACACTTCCACTCTCCTACAGTAGCTAATAAACCATTCTCTGGCACAGACATTTTGTCTCCGGCTGCAACCAGAACTGTAAGATACAATCTTATCAGGTAATTTAATTTCAAACTATTTTCAAAGTTAGCTGGACTAAGATTAACCTCTTCTCTTCCAGTATCCCCTGTCAAAACATATACATTTAATCAGTTACAATATAGTCAGGACCTGCTGTTGGGACATTTTTTAACACAAACAGCTTTACAAATACATTTTTCAGCACAAACATCTATACAAATCAGTTTGATATACAAATGAAATATAATTCTTTCAAAATTCCAGCTAGCTTGGCTGGCATATGTTACACACCCATTGCCCTACTTCTCCTGGCATAGCTGGCAATACCTCAGAACATCACAATGAGATAATATGAGGCAGCAGAAGTTTTGGATAAGGTTTCTGTGTGCACTCATGAAGATTTTGAGGAATGATCTTATATATTAAAATGTGCAAAACAGAACTTATAATAAAACTTTGCATACACATTCCTGTCTGCACGGTTACTTTCTTTACTGGGTGAAGCAATTATGGGCAGCATACCGTATAATATCAATGGATGGAACTTTTTTATTTTATTATTTTTTTTATTTTACATTTGTTGACTGGGCTGGTCCAACTGGATATATGTCCATTTTCAGCAGAGGCCCGGGGAGAAAAGCTCTGAGTCAAAATATTAATTCACATTAAAAACATTAAAAAACATTTAAAAAAGAAATACAGATTTAGCACAGAGAAGAAATAATAATAGCAATTAGCATATTTTTACAGTAACAACAATAAGCAATAATTACAAATAGAGGGTGTTCAATTGGGGATGAATGCAGAAAAGTAAGTTTAAGAAAGATTTTATTCAGGATAAAAGAAAGTACTAGGAGCAAGTAGCAGCTAGTCAGGGTTAGTACAAGGGCAGAGCCAGTGAGTCACGAGGTGAGTTTTGAGTTGGGATTTGAAACAGGGAAGAGAAGAGATTGCAGTGAGGTTATCAGGGAGGGAGTTCCAGGCTTTTCCTATTGAGTTAGAGAACAAGGAGTCGCCTGCCAAATTGTTGGATTTACAGGTTGATATAAGAAGTCTGTTAGCAGACCGTAGGCTTTTGAGGTTGCAATAAGGAGTAATAAGGGTAGTAAGTATAGGGGTGTTGGTAGGTTTGTAGAGGATTTTATGGGTTAAGGAGAGCTGGTCAAATAAAATCAGATTTTGCAGCTCAAGCCATCCCAGTTGTCTTAAGTTTAAAAAGTGGTGAGTTCTAAAGGCAGAGCCAGAGGCAAATCTGGCAATATTGTTGTAGGCAACAGCGAGTTTGGTGAGGTTAGTTTTGGACAAATACATGTAAATAGGGGAGGCATAAAGGAGGGTAGAAATCAGATGGGAATGGGCAATGGTGGTTCTGGAAAAAGGTGTAAGAAATGGGTTAATTCTAAACAGGGAGCCAAGTTTTCTGTTAACTAATTTTATAGTGTTGTTATTGTGAGAATCAAAGCATATGTTGTTGTCTATCTCTTCTCTGAGGAGCCTGGTGGAAGGGTCAGGTGATATGCTGGTGCCATTACTAGACAAGACAAAGAAGTCGAGTGGTAGGGATTTACGGGTGGGGGAGAAAAGTAACAGTTTGGTTTTCTTTGCGTTTAAGATTAAGCATCTTTTTAGGAACCATGTTTCAACATTTTGGAAAGTTTGTTGGGTGATAGAGTGTAGTTTAGAGGGGGATGAGGCAGAACAAATCAAAGTAGAATCATCCGCATATTGGATACAGGTTGCAGAGGGAATACTGGCATGAAAATCATTAATAAAGATAGAGAAAAGAAGGGGGCCAAGTATTGAGCCTTGAGGGACTCCAAGGGTAATGGGAAGGAGGTTGGATAACTTGTTTTGCCAATGCACTGCCTGTTGTCTGTTATGAAGATATGACTCGAACCACTTTATAGTACTGGGGTCGACTGCAAAAGTTTTAAGTAAGTTTATCAGTAGATACTTAAGACTAAGGTTTATGTATGAACTAACATGTATACTGCTGCAGCACTTGCTTGTTTGAAAGTATCTTGTGGAATTTGAAGCAAGGTTTATAAATTGTTTCGATGAGCATTTTGATGGAATAGTTTTCCAAACCGATAACCAGCTAGAACTGTAGATGAGGATTATACTACAGAGGAAAATATGTAATAAGCAAGTCATTACTAAGTATGTAGTGGAATTTGTGACAGGGCTTTGTGTGAATATATTCAATGGCTTACTGTGTGATCATGCTTTCTAATGGAGGTTAGCAGTATTAACAATAGAGATAATAATTTTGTAACATAATTTATGCTCTTGTTTCCCATGTGCACTTACGTGTATTATTCTGACAGACTCTGGGCTGCATCCTTGTGGCAGACTCCTTTTTCAAGGTTTCTGTCATATTTTGAAATATTTGTTAGAGAAGATTTTTCCATATTGTAAGCCCACTCAAACTGAAAATGATATTTAAGTTTGGGTGAGAGAAATGTATGCAACAGCATTTTTTATCAAGGTTTCTCTATGTAATCATAATGGGCTGCGGTGGTGCAGCGGTTAGCGTTGTCGCCTCACAGCAAGAGGTTTTCTTGTTCAATTCTCGGCTGGAGTGCCTTCTGTGTGGAGTCTGCATGTCCTCCCTGTGGTCGAGTGATGTCTAAAGACATGCGGGTAGGTGTGTGAGTGAATAGGTGTGCCTTCCTTGAAGGTTGGGCGTCGGGCTGGCAACTCGGCACTGTAAAAATCTACTGCCAATCATTAGCGGACCAGAGTTTTGCTGTGGTGACCCCTAACCGGGAGAAGCCGAAAGAAAGAGAGAGTCTCTATGTAATCATAAGTATTGAGGGGGAAATTATATATGTTTATATGCCACAACAGGGCTAGCCAATCAACAGTGTGATCCTTGGCTTTAGATGACTGTCACTGTTGAAGTGATATCCCAACCCCATATGCAAAACTGGAAAAGGGGTTGTAGATGGATAGATCTACATGAATACTCTAAAAGCTCCTAAACAAGTCTTGTACTGACATGTAAGAATGTTTGAATGACTGACCTCATTATACTGACTTGTATTTTGAATTTATTTTTAGGTATTTTCTTGTTAAGACTTGTGAACTAGTACAGTTATACATTATGTTAAGCTAGCTGTAAGACAGTTTTGGTTAACAGTATGTTATCCCAAGGTATTTATAACCATTCATGAAGGAAGATGTTTTAATTTTGTTTTAATATTAGCTTGTGTCATAGTAGAGATTTCAAATAGATTTGCCTACTTATATTTAAAGGTTTGGTGACTAAACCTAGTTTAGTTGTGTGGTTAAGCTCCCCTTCATTTTAGTATGTGGGAGGGGGAGGAAGAAGCTAGTGTTTAGTTACTCTGATCTAACTTGCTCTGCTATGGCTGGGGGAGCAGTTGTAACATTAGAGTGAGTGATGATTCCTACTACATTGAATGGTTGACTGATACTAAATCAGTGAATGTGCTAGTATGATTACTGAACGAGACATTGGAGTAAGGTATAAGGCTATAATGGTTAGTCTCTCCTTAGGCTGGCTGCTTTTCCTTTATCTTGGAAGTTTTAAAATGATGTTACTTTGGCTGCATTATGGCATATACATGCAGTTATTCTTAGGCTCTAATTGGAATTTGCATACATTATGGTAGAGCTGGTTCTTAATCCTAAGTGATCAGTCTCCCTGATGGGTTGTTTGATGAGGTGACTTAGTGATTATTTTGGAAGAGGTATAGGAACTCTGCTGGCTGGCTAGGTGTCTTAATGTGAGATGGGTTGTTCTGGTGTTTGATGTTATGTATAAGTTGAAGGATACCATAATATAATGAAAATCACATTGCTGTTATTTGGCATTGAATGCTTTATCCCGATGCAACTGACTGGATGTTGGATTACAAGAATGGGAGCTGATATATGGGATAGATTAATCTTGGATTAAGTGAATTGGCTATAAGGTCAGTTTCTTATGAGAATGTTTTCTTCAATTAAAGATGTAAATTCTAAGATGCAGTAGATACAATAAACTCATAGAAACCTTGAAGGGAAAATGTAGTGAATCTTACCCTGTGCCCACATTTAGGAATTAGTAGGGATAACGTCTGTTGTTAAGTTGCACTGCAACATGATGATCAGCTTTTCCTACATCGATAGAGCGACAGAGAGTTTAACCTCTTACTACATCAGTGGAAAATGTAGTGAAGCTTACCCTGTGCCCACATTTAGGAATTAGTAGGGATAGCGTCTGTTGTTAAGTTGCACTGCAACATGATGATCAGCTTTTCCTACATCGATAGAGCAACAGAGAGTTTAACCTCTTACTACATCAGTGGCAGATTAGTAGTCAAGATCTTTAATTACTTACACTATTATAAAATATAGTGAGGTTTATTTAAACTTATGGTGCTGCGGTAGCATTGTCGCCTCACAGTAAGACGTTGTCCTGTTCGATTCTCAGCTAGAGCGTCTTCTGTGTGGAGACATGCGTGAATGGGTGTACCTTCATTGAAGGTTGTGCATCAGGGCTGGCAACTCGGCATGTAAAAATCTACTGCCAATCATTAGTAGACCGGAGTTCTGCTGTGGCGACCCCTAACCAGGAAAAGCCAAAAGACAAGAAACAACATTTAAACTTACTAGGCTATAAAGACCCGTTTTAATGTCTGGGCATACCAGATTCTATAAGAGAAGTTCACATTATGTGGGTTGACCAGATGATAAAACCTGTGTGACAGCTGTTTTTTTTGTGACTACATTTAGGTAAATTAAACTCTGTGAACATGATGAATTATGTTTATTTGGGGGTGAATAGGAAGAAGAAAGGGTCCAAGCACTGGGTTGTCAGAGGAAAGTAGGCCTGCCACTCAATTCCCTTTATTGCTGGGGTAAAGTGGTTCATAACTGAAGTGACTGAGTTTCGTTGAACACATTATGCAGCTGAATGTGATGGCATATGAAGGGGGCATGCAAGTAGATAAACCTGTTTTATTAGTTTTGGAGAGAACCATCAATGCAAAAATATTACTATATTTAAAGATAATGATATTAGATAAACAGTTATACAATATTGAATCCAATCCTTTTCTTTGTATTTTACTTTTTTTCTTACTTTTATTTTATTTACTTACATTTTTCAAGTGCATGAACAAGTTTTCACTTTTGAAATGTTTAACAAAAGTGACTTAAAAAGAATGCACAATATAGACACAAAGCAGTTCTTGTGTGATGTTGCATGACTTCCTGAGTTATCATAACTTAAATGCCGGGTAGGAAACAGATCAAGTTAGACAGTTGGTAATCAATTGCTATGTAAACCACTGCATCAAAGGCAGCTCTTACTGCAGTCAGTACCATCTTGGGACTATAAGAGTGTGCAATATCATCATCAATGCCTTAGAAGTGCTGAAACAGTATGAAGTGTCCTTACCTTCATTTCATTTTCTGTTCTGGCCACCTCGGCCATTACATAAATACTGTAAATCTTTTATTCCCTCTGCTGACAACTTGAAACACTTAGCTAGGAAGCAGTTCTACACTCTAAAGCACACAACCACCATTACATCAGTCACAACAGAACTGCTGAAAAGGCAGTCCACACAAAACTACTCAGAGCACCATGCATACTAATCTCAAATATGATTATCACATACTACATGTTATCAAGAAAAAAACACCAAAAGCTGGGTCTTCCTCACCCATCCAAGTCCTGTCTCACAGAAACAGCTAGGAAAACTGTTGCATCTTCATACCTTCTTTCCATACTCTTATATGCATCCCATAAACTCGCAAACTTACAAGATACTCATCAAATGAAGCTAGAGGCACACTTCAATATAGTAGAAAAATTCACTGCTAATGCCCCTTCAAGTCCCACCACTGCCTTGCCTTAAAATAATTACAGTGGATTGAGCTACCACATTATCTGAACCACAATCAGCTACTTGTAGTATACTGAGGAAAATTATCCATCTCTAACAAAAAAAAAACAAACAAAAAAATCCTTTAAGCACGAGCATCTATTTACAGAACTACATTTTAGTGAAAACCTTCTATCAGTCACCGCAAAGTCAAACAATACTGCTAGAAACTCTTTATTGTTTTCAAACTCTGGAACAATTTACCACTTGCCCTTAAAGAAATTTACAAGCTGAAACAACACCTGTCCAACACCTGGCTACAGTCATATCACGCAACAGAAAGCATATAAAAACCACAAACATTAATTCACTTAATAAATATACCATGACTGTCAATAATCTTATATTTTAATTGTAAATGCAAATGAAGAATTCCATCACCACCCCTTCTAAAATTTCCCCTCCTTGTATTTCTCCATTTACTTCCTCTCACTATGTAAGGGTTATTATTACAAACCTTGCAACACTATACAGCTTTAAAATCAGGATTACTGTCTTGTAACTCAATTTCTCAACTCCTACTCCAGTTACAGATTTATTCCTCCAGCTGCATCACACGCTGAGTGTCACGTCGGAATAGGAGCAGATGTAAATCACATCTTATCTTGCCTATCAACTCTTCAGGTTTTACCAGAATGTCCAGATTTTTGCCTTATATTTTTAGTCTGTTCCTCACAAAATTTGCAGTAAATAATAACAAATATTTGAATTTCAGACTTCATATCCTTCACAAAAAAGCATGCTAACATGGCTTTAATTCTAGCAACTTTCTAGGTTTATAAGAAGATTTTTTTTAAATTTGTCCCTATTACTTGGGCCTTTATCCACTCATTATATATGGTTTTGTTCAGATTTTAATGCTAAAAAGTTGAGAGGTATGTCTCTTATGTATATTCTTATCCCTAGCTTTATGTGCCAAACTGGCCTACTTACTATGTAGCTGTTCTGTACTATTATCATCTATAATGTATTCAGACTAGACGATGTATAATTTTGTATTATGTTTATCAGCATTGTATTAATTATCTGCAATGTCATTTTTTACATTTGGAGCTTTTTTTCATGGGCCTCCCCTGATAAGGGGTTTTCTGCCTATTCAGATTTCCCGGTCAACAAAGATAAAATAAAATAATAAATAAAAATAAAGACTGGGAGTTGAGAAATTCCCATGGTACTTTCTGAAGTTATTCAAGACCCTGAGCTTTATGGGCAGAACTAACACTTCAGTTTACTAGGAGATTAGTGGTGTGTTTCTCACCCCACAGTGCCTTTTCGTATGACATCAGACTCTAACACAGAAATTGTGACACCATTTCTAACCATATACCTAGAGCTACTGGCTGCTCAAAATGCCTAAAGCAGGCAATAAAATTAAAAACAATTTTGGCAGTTGCACTATGCCAAACACTAAAAAAAAAAAAATGTTGAAACACTGGATAATGTTAACTCTATCATGGCAAATGATAAAAATTTTAAAATAACTGTATATCATCATGTAAAGTAAGTCATGGTAATGGCAAGTCATCATGAAACATGGAATAGGGTGTGTGTGTGTGTGTGTGTGTGTGTGTGTGTGTGTGTGTGTGTGTGTGTGTGTGTGTGTGTTTGTGCCATGAGGTTGCTTCTAGTCCTGACAGTGCAGCATGTTGTTTTAGGGAAGGCAAATATCGAGCTTTCAAGCAGCATATACACATAGCAGGCCACAGAAATATAATGCCATTACACTAACACTTCTCATACCTTTGTTTAAAAAAAAGTAAAATTTACCTCTCACCTATAAAAAATTGAGAATGATTGTTTTAAAAGTCAGGTAAGTTGAGCTCAAGTTTTAATATCCCTTGTAGGAATCTTGCCTTGTGATGATGACATGGGAGCCTGGTTGCAGATGTGGCATTATAACTACAAGGACACCAAGTATTTGCTTCCCATCCTGGAATTATGACACAAACTAAAACCCTTGCATGTGTACCATAACCCAAATGCTTGTTTCATCAAGAAAGCCTTTAAGTACTAGAAAGAATTTTCTAAATGCCAGAGAACTGAATCTTCTATCCCTGTCTTTTTAAGTAGTGCTGTCAACTGTAGAACTAAACAATCACCTGTTCTGCCTCATACATCCCTTTATAGAGTAGGTCCAATGCTCAGACATGGCACAAACAAGCATATTTATTTTGTTATCTATAGTGTTTTCCCTTGGTTTTATCCTTTCTGTTCATCCATTTGGAAGTGAATAAAATGGCAACATCAAATACTGCCATTTCACACAGGTACCACCCCCTTTTTTAAATAAACACAGGCCTAAAAAAACAGAAAGATGGGCTTTTTAACCCTTTATTTTGCCTTTATCTCTGCTGGCAAACAAGAACCAAATGAATAACTTTTCTTAAAATTTGTTGTCTTAAGCATGAAAAGCTAGATACAGTGAAAATAAAAAGTCCTCAAGTTTGAAGCTGTAATAAAATGGTCATCTTTTATATCTGTGAACGCTGATGAAGCTTTTGCTAACCGTGGAACTGTCAATATGTGTTCAGACAATGTATATTCTATTTACAGGAGGCAAAGTGGTGCTGCAGTAGCATTGTCGCCTCATAGCAAGACGTTGTCCAATTCGATTCACAGCTAGAGCGTCTTCTGTGTGGAGGCATACGTGAATGGGGCGTGCCTTCGTTGAAGGTTGTGCGTCAGGGCTGGTAACCCGGTACGTAAATATCCACTACCAATCATTAGCGGACCGGAGTTCTCCTGTGGCGACCCTTAACCAGGAAAAAACGAAAGACACAAACAAACAGGAGGCAAAGCAGAAACTTATAATGAACTTAGTAGACTGCCACCCTTTGCAAATCAGGCTCAGTTTGCAAATTTTCTTGGTGGTAACTTTAGCCAGCCTAATCCATCACTTAGGCTTTTATCAGTAGGCAGAGACTGGTACTGGAGAACTATAATTTTATAAGTTTTGAATGGACTTACTCCTTATGTATTTTATCTCACTGAGCCTGTTAAACAATGATATAACATGCTTTTTCCTGTGGCATGGGGTATCCCTACTAAGTTATTACACTTGTCTTCCAGCTTGTTTAACCAAAATATTATGAACCTGTGGGGTATACAACTGAAACTAACATACTGATGCAGTCTGAGTCACTCTGCAGTTCCCATACCAAAAGTGATTATTACCCAGTTGTCATGGTATAATATAAAACATTGCATGCCACAGCTCTGTTTACCAACAAAATGGCCAATTCTTAGTTACATACCAGCATATTAGTATACAGTGTTCATGGTTAACAGTACTCATTGAATTAATACTTATATCTTACCTTTAGAAACTGCGTTGCTTTCAAAGTATCCCAGCCATGTGACCGCAAAGCTTCAATGCACTCTTCAGTTGTTACTCCATGGACATTATCCTGGACCTGGAGACAGAAAATATAATGATGGCTGCAAAGCAGATTTTGTAGATGACCACTGCTAAATCAGTGCAGGACCAACAACTTTTCATTCAATTTTTTTATCTTTTAGAACATATTGCTGGGGGATAAACAGCCATGTCATTCTGTTTCTTTCTCCAAAGCTATTTAGTTGACATGGTAACCTAATATACCTGAAAGACCGCATGTTTTTTCTTTTGCTTCTCTTAGCCACAACTGCTTGCAACCTATCAGCCACCTCAAAACCAATCGATTCATTCATTTCGGCCTTACAAGAAGATGACAATTGGCAGAGACCACCCATCATTAAAGGTGCCATCACAGGTGATTAGAGGATTTTTCCTGTATGGTGCTAAAGGGGATGTTCAGTGGACAGACTGCACTGGTCATCCCTCATTTCCAAATCCATGGGACCAGACGACATCCTGGGCTGTGTACTACATGAACTACAATATGAACTGGCACCTCACCTAAGTGTCATGTTTAATCATAGCCTCACCTCAGGTTTCGTGCCCACTGAGTGGCGCAGAGCTACAGTTATGCCAATCCACAAGGGGGGATCCACCTTGGATCCCGGAAACTACCATCCCATCAGTCTGACAAGCCTTATCTGCAAGGCCATGGAGCGTATTATCATGGAACTTATAAACAAAGACATTGGCAACCTTCAAACACTGGACCCCACCC